>NC_068394.1:22745797-22758297 GCF_023724105.1 Carassius gibelio | reverse complement strand
TTTTAACGACCAAACACACTCACTTACACATATTTGAGAATCGGAATATAGGATAGTGGATGACATGGTAAGTAAGTTTGTGAATATTTCGAATAAAAAAGGAAAAACGAAATGAAGGATAGCCTACATCTGTTATACAGTGTTATTATTGTGGCTGCGGTGTCACGTGACAAATGTTGCCATGGAAACATTAAGGGGGAACGTTCTAAAATAACTGTCGCCTTGAAAAATTTTACTCTTGGGAGTCAGTTAGAATATTTTAAACTTAAGTGTGAAAGGGTTAATTATTCATAATAAATGAAGCTGGCTTATCTTTTGTGGACTGTGTGATTTCCTGATGTGGGTATTAAGTCACATATGGAAAATACAGTTGTTTAAATTTAAAACAAGGGGCGTGGTTTTATCCAACCCCGCGCCATTCGGTTTCTGTCGAGCAAATATATGAACTTGTGATATTATCAGCAATTCAAAAAAATAAAAAATAAAAAAAAAAAAAAATCAGCAATTAAGTTTCAGCTAAAATGTGAATTATCATTAATATTCAAAAATGGACATAAGAAAGTATATGCAGCGTATTTCAGACCACAAAAAGGACACTGAAAGTGTGATTGAGAGTACAGCTGATGAACATGACAGCCATCAAAGCATTTTGATGGTGTAATAAAGTTAAGCCCCCTTAACAATTTCACATGCCCCCTCAGTCATTTCATCCTGCAGCCGGGCCTGCATATATCCCAGATATTCCCGCTGTTTTTTTTTTTTTTTTTTTTTTGTAATCCCGCTGGTGTACCCTGTCATGTTGCAGATGCGACATACCGTTGTTTTTTAATCCACCACTCTCTTGCCATCACCATTATAGCTTAAAGGGAATCCAAAGTGCACCCAAACACCAGACCTGTTGGTTATTGGAGGATCTTCTCATTTCTAGTCTGTTAAACGCATTGGCTATTTTGCAACGAGCCTTCAGCGTGTACTGAGTGAGCGAGCGCCTGCTGAGTAGCCTAACATAAACATATAAGATGGTGTTTTTTTCTTCTTCGGGAGTGTCAGGGGCGTTGCCTGTTACGTTGTTTGGGTTATTGGGCTACCTTGTTGAACGCATATCATTATATTTCTTTCTCTCTCTTTTTTTTTTTTTTTCAAATATAATTAATTACTCCAACGAACCGTTCGGTATACATAATGCGTACCGCGTACCGAACCGAAAGCGTTGTACCGAACGGTTCAATACGAATACGCGTATCGTTACACCCCTAATATATATATATATATTTAAGCGGGTGGAACAAAAGTCATCATGATAGTTATTTGAGAATTGTCTTACTAGTCATATGCAGCGAAGTATCCTGGAGATGTTGTCAGAGAGCAGCTCAGTTCTGACTCTGCTGGGGTGCAGGCCATCAGCGCGAAAAAGCCTAGGACGCTCCCAGAAAAGATTCCAATTATTAACAAATAGCAGTCTGTTCTTTACTACATGACAACTACCATTCATTTAAAGCAACAAGTCTACTGAACCTTTCGTGTCCTCATCAATATGTGGCAGTGGTCCTGAACCGTCTCGATCAGATCCTCAAGTCCCTCTTCAGCATCTTTGTCTGCCGCAGCGTGGTGTCGTTAACCCCGGCATGAAGCACGACCGTTCCGGGGCTCTCGCCGGCCTTCAGGATCGCGGGTATCTGCGCAGAAAGATCGAGAACATGAGCCCCAGGGAAACAACGAGTGTGCACTTTACCTTTGGCTAACGTAGCACGGACATGTCGGATGATGGAGTCTCCGATGATCACAGCATCACATCCCGTCTCGTAGAGTACTCTGTACTCTGATACTAAAGGCCCTGATATACCTCAAATGAAATTATATGACATCATTTTGAACCCAATCAGGCCAAAACGAAGTTCGTTTTGAGTTTGTTTCGGCAGTTCGTGTGGGTAAGTGTGAAACTCCACCCTCTTTGGCACAAATTATTTTTCCCTGGTTCATTTCTCATTCGACAGAGTTCAGACAAGAGAGAACAATGTCTCCGGCCTAGTCACTAGCAACATGAATACACTGGAGTGTTGAATAGCTGAGCTGCCACAAATATATCCGCACCTGTACGCTCGCTCAAATACGCATTTAATTCCTGGATAGAAATTGCAATGAAACTTTGTGTTGATGACCAGGAGTTATGCAAAAAGCAATGCAGAGAAACATATAAGACAAGTTTTCCAAAGCCATGAAGAAAATGAAAGGAAAGAGTAAAGATATAAAGTAGCAAGTACCAAATACATGTGTTTCAAATAAATGTTATCAACATACTGCTGCTGCTGTTGTTCTTTCAATAAGTTCCTCACTTTCTGCGCTGATGCCGAGATCGTTCACTTCAGTGAAAGTATAACGTGCCTAACGTGTTCGACTCGTACATTACTCATCACGCCCTGATGTCACCTGTCATTACGGGATCTTTACGGGTTGTGTGTGAAAGCACGCACATATCCCGGTTAATCACTGGCAGTGTGTAAGTGCAAAATCTAGCGACCCGGGAACAATTGCCGGAACACTTTACCCGTGTATTTGTCGGAATGGCAGTGTGAAAGGGGCTTATGAGACATTCACACTCCCCATAAAGGACTGATTATAGTTATGTGACGAGTGGGGCGGGGCCGAGAGATGTGGGAACGAGCGAGGCCGGTAGAGTGATTAGGAAATCCGCGACACCTGCTCCCCACCGCCGGTCTTGAGTCCCACAGAGGAGATGGAAGGATATAAAACTCGAGCGACGATAGTGAAGGACGAAAGAGGACCAGGCCTGGGCAATATTTTGTGTTTTGCTTTTTATTTATGTGCACCAGTCGTCCGTGAGGGGCTGGTGTGCTGTTTTGTGTTTATTTGTGATTATTAAAGTTTCATTTTGATTGTGCGCCGGTTCCCGCCTCCTCCTTCCCGATGAATATGGGGATTTTATTATTACAAGTTCTTTTGTATTGCAAACATGATACTTGACTCTGAACTGCGGCTAATCATTATTCTTTTGTTTATTATTTTCCGACCATTGGTGCCCGTCTCACACCTAGATTGCCTACACTTAATCGTTGTTTGTTTTTAGGGAATATGTGCAAGAAATGCGAGTCATGTTTACATGAATCTACACCCCGCCTCCAGAAGCATGGGGGTGTTGGAAAGTATCGCTCAGCCTTTTCGAACTTCTTTTTGCCCCCGAACGAAGAACGAAAGCGAACTTCGTTTGAAGTATACTGGGGCCTTAATGTTCTGAGCATTGTCACCAACCCTCTACAGACACCTTGGCAATTGAATTGCCATTGGCTAGTATTTTTTTATTTTTTATTTGCCAGGCTGGATTCATGAATATTGATCAGGTTTTTACGTTATCTTGAACTAATTTTCTGAAATCATAATAGGGATAATAGGTGAATGCCAGCCAATAAGATTGCCATTTGCACATTAGCTCTGCCCATTACTGGAAAACCCTTTAAAAGTTCTTTAAAAGCAGCGGAATTCCAAAGGAAAGCCGCTATTTTGACAGGAAAATAGAACATAGAATATTGTTTTAATGTAGTGCGTAATTGGCTAAAAGGTGGTATACCTGCAACAAAAAGAAAGACAGAGCTTTACATATCGTTTATTTTAGGAACTTTCACTCTTTCACTTAATTTTTTATTGTGCTTGCTTTCCAACCCTCTTTTTATTTATATATTTTTTTTAAATCTCCAAGATGACAAATTTTGCAGTCATGGACTGGAGTCTAAGGGTATTTTTGGGGCCTGGAGAAGTTTTGTCATGCCCTGATATTTGTGCTTTTTTCAGTTTCTTATAAATATCTAAATGGGTAAAGTCTAATATCACTGTAATCAGCACAAACTGGGCTATAATAATATGTGAAATGCATGCATGTACATGATTGTATTTTTGAGAAAAAAAAATGTTATGCATGGTTAGTGAAAAACTAAAAATGTTAAGTCACTTGAATAAGGCAATAAAACACATACATAAAATTGGTTGCCGAAAAAGTTGAGAACTGGAGCTTGTAGCCTAGAATTTTTCTTTTTTAAATTATGTGAAAATCATCTTGTTTACTCATTCACAGAAAACAATATATTAATTTAAATTTTCTAAGACACTTTTTGTTGGTAAAAGTCATATGCGAGTAGGCGTCAACTATCATGAATATCATTGTGATTTACACCTGAGAAGACAAAGGCCTGCATAATGAGCTGCATAATGAGGCTCTCATTCAACTGTGCCACTCTGAGGGAGGACTTACAAGAAAGAATGTGAGAACAAAATAAAAGTATATAATTTTATGTTTGTAGTTTATTAAGAATATATTTAATTATCCCACAACATAATTTAATATCCACTTGGGGGAGCAGTTAAACAGTTTATTAGGGACAATCAAAGCTTACTTTCAAACAAATTTGTTGGCATCCTTACTCCAGTCACACAATCCTTTAGAAATCCTTTTAACAATCGTATTTTCTACCAGATAAACCCCATTTATTATTATCATCATCATTATTATTATTATTAATGTTGAAAAGAGCTGAGAATATTTTTTCAGGTTTTTTTAGGGGGAATAAATCGAAAGAACTGCATTGTTTTTACATTTGTTAGAGTTATCTCTATTTGTCACATTTATATTATTTACATCAAGCTTTTGAATGGTATAGTATTGTATACTGTTATTGAAACTTCATAATGTTTCACTTGATTATACATTTAGTCAGGAATTATAGTTTGGAAAAAGTATTTGGAAAAAGTCTGACTAGTAAAATGTTTACACTTCATGTGAAAACTAGTACAAATAAATAAAAAGAGACTTACTCATGTTTATGATCTCTGCTGAATAAAGAGCTTCATTCTTTTTTCTGAGGAAATCCATTTCTCAAATCCTCAACCACATCACATCTTTTGGGGTGAATTATGTCTTATTCCTCTCATCGCGAAGCAAACAGTAAAATAAAATAAAAACTTGAAGAACAGTCTCGCTGCTTTTTCTTCTGTGTGGGCGTATGCAAGCCGCGCTTCAGTTTGAATCTGAATAGCGCGTTCAGCGCGGGGGCGTGGTCACATTAGATATAATGAGCGGAGATATGAAAAATAGACATCGCGTTGTTTTCATGTGGATTACTTTATCTCAGAATAAAGTAATTTCGGCAGCACTTGTTTAGTTTAAAAGAAGACATTCCAGGCTTTCTATAGATATCTCTCTCATGTCTCTTCGTTGAGTATTCACGGAGTTACAGTTCATTTTAATGAAATGTTTGTACATGACGATCAGCGGAGACAAAGACTGTAGACAGCGCACCTTGTTTGTTATCTTTATTTTATAAGTGCACAAAGGTTTTTTGTTATTATGTCTGTATCCAAAAAAGACCCTTTACAGATTCGATTGATGTATTGCTCTTATCTGTACGATTAAAACTGAGAGTGTAATTTAAGTTCTTTTCGGGGTTATCAGGAGAAAATGACTCAAAACGCATATATGCGTTAATCGACTCGAAAGGGTTAAGCTTTGTTACATACTCCACCAGCAGAATGCCTCATGGTTCTGGTGGTGCACCGTAGTGAGGATGCATATTCATTGTTAAAAATTGCCCATGCCATTCACCACTGCCAATCCATTAGTTCGATGCCAACATTTCCCATTTAGTAAATCCACAAGGCTACACATGAATGGGAAATGAGGCACATTACAGCTTAATGTAAGAGCCAAGGCAAGAAGGAACAACAGAGACAATTAAGAAAGCCCCCCCATCCCATCCCTCTCTACTTAAGTCATAATACCCTCATTGAATTAATTTGGAATTTCTTCTTCCATTTACACAACCAATCAGAGATGCATATTCCATGCATTCAGTTTGATTCAGTCAAGATCCTTTAATCTGCTCTTTTAATTTATTCTGGGAAAGACAGGAATTAGCCACAACACTTCGTGCAGCTAAAATTATTTTGTGTTTGCATTGAGATGCACTGTGTCAGTCTTTCTCTCATTGTTTTTCTCTTTTTGTGTGTATGTGTATTTGCGAGTGTGCTCTATCAATTGTGTTGTTTGCATAGAAAAGCATGTTGCCAAAAGTTTATTTTTAGGATGCATTTCTAGGACCTGTTATCACGCTAAAGTGTAGGATGAAGATAGAGGCAACACATGAAAGAGAGACATTTAAGTTCACCAGTTCATTCATCTAAAATTCAGCCCTCTTTATTCCCGCCTAAATAAAAAGTTAATTAATTAAACTTCTATAACTTAATTTCTTCTGTGAAACTGAAAAGAAGATATTTAGCAGAATGATCAGGCTCTCTTCTCCATATAATGAAAGTGAATGGGACCTGAGGTTGTCAAGCTCCAATAATGACAACAAAGCACTATAAAAGTATGATAAACGTAGTCCATACACCCAGGGCCAGATTAACACTTTGTTGTACCCTGGGCAACAATATTCAAGGGCCCCATCAATCACGACCCCAGGATCACCATAATATGGTCATATACAGAATATATTATTGTAATATACAGTAAATATACTCAATACTTCAAATTCTAACTGTCATCAGGTGTATTTTGATTTACAAATATTTAAATGCTCATAGAACTACAAATGCACTACTATGTCCCCTATCAAAGACATTCACTCACATATGATGCTATGAAAACAAAACACATTAGCATCTGTATGTGGTAAAATTGACCACTACATTGAGAGGGAGGGAAATATCCTCCATTTTCACAAAAATGAATAAATGAGCAACCACTTTCAAACCATTGTTTATTTAACAACATTAATTCCCAATAGAAATTTATTTAATTGATAAGAGCTATAACAGAAGACCACAGACAACACATCAAGAAACATTTTGGTCCTCAGCTCATTTTAAGCAGAAATCACCCTGACAGGGTGACCCTGTTTCCTCAGAATTCAACAAGGCAATCAAGTTATTAGTCCAAACAAACAATTTGAAATCTTCCAGTTATCCCTCCACAACAATTTACAGCATTTTAATGAAGCTGGCACCTCAAGGAAAAAATAAATAAATAAAATGCAGTATCGCTATTATCTGCTCATAAACATTATTATCCTAAGCTCATTTTAACTTGTTTTAAAATAGAACAACAACATATCACAGCACAATTAACCAGTTAAACATTTTAGTGCTACATAAACATTTAGAAATCTGTCAATTTCTCTGAAGAAGACAAGACAGAAATAAATGCTACATAATCTGGCAAAGCACACAATTTTAGTCCTAAATATTGACGAAGTGCATGTTTGAATTTGAAATGCCTTCATTTGGCAAACACATCTTTTAAACAATGGCTTTTTTTTTGGACTTTGACTGTGCAAACTGGTGTAAACGTAAGCTGGCGGTGTAGAAAAGTCCTGGTTAGCTGAGTTGTCCTCGTCGTTACATATAGATAGTACAGATACAGTATTTTGCTCGTGCCCTTGCTGCCCTGGGCCCTTTAGAGGTCTTGGGCCCCTGGGCAATTTCCCAGTTGCCCGTATGGTTAATCCGGCCCTGCATACACCAGACTCCAGTACTCCCAAAGTCCAGACTCATGTGCTATATTCCAAATCCATTGATTTACAAGAAATTAAAAAAGGTCAGTTAATAAAGACTTGTAGTAACATGCATATGTTACTACAAGTCTTGAAAAACTGACCTATGTATTCCTGTACTAGCGTTCAAAAGTTTGGTGTTGTATCTTTTAATGTTTTAACGTTAAGACATTTCTTATGGAATTTTTTTATCATTGCTGAATAAAAGTCTTAACTTCTTTTTAAAATCTTACTGATTCAAAACTTTTGAACATTATTGTATTTTTCTAATGGCTGATGTTTTATGTCATCATTTGATGCTTCAGCACCCCATGCCAGTTTGACCACAGCAGAGTATTACCACCAGATGGCCCTACTTGCAGGTCACCGCAGCCCATACACTGACATCATTCCTTCAGTGGCATCCACATCAGGACCTGCAAGCAATGTCCTGCATATGGAGTACCTGCAGGCTATGGAAAGTAAGTTCTCCACTTGCTTACATTTTTCTGATATCTACCATCAACATACCCATCCTCTAATCAGAGGGGCAGATTTACAGTAGGCTGAGACTATTTATACACAGAACTTTGACCACTGAAAAAGCAAAAGCTATAAGTATGTATGTATGTTTATGTGAGAATATATGCAAATGAGTTATTTTGAAGTATAAATAGGAAATTAAAGGCACAGTGAGTCCAGGAGAGGAGAGGTGGACTGGCCTGTTAGTCTCTGATGAGATTGCATTTAGTTAGCCTGTCATCGGCTTCCCTGTTCCTTAAAAACTAATTAAAACTAGGAAAACTTCCATGGCTATCAGAAAATTAATTGCTATTAAGTGGGAATTGGAATGTCCCACTATTAATCACTGGATTTTTTTCTGTGGGACTGTTTAAGATTAATAGACTGAAATAA
The DNA here is from genome assembly GCF_023724105.1 of Carassius gibelio. NCBI lineage: Eukaryota > Metazoa > Chordata > Actinopteri > Cypriniformes > Cyprinidae > Carassius > Carassius gibelio. The sequence continues at coordinate 22,749,847 of NC_068394.1, read as the reverse complement.
AACAATTAGGGCCATTGGCATCCCCCCTACTTCAAATCACCTGTGATCAGCCCTTAGTTACACTTCACATTTAACAATGTGTGTTCCATGCCAGCCAAATTAACACTTTAAAGCTTCCTTTAATTATATATAGACTCCGAGAAGGGGAGTGAATGAGTAGAAGTGCGTTATCTAGGAGCTTTTGTTAGTAATGGGGATGGGATAGCACAGTTGTAATTTAGAGCTCAGTATAATTACTTTTATAGAAAAACTGATGAATTAATGAATTAGCCTGTCCTGCGTATGTGTCCAAGTCATGCATTTTTTATGAATTAGCTGTTAATTAGCCAATGTCAGTCAACCTCAATTTGGACCCTTTGTGTAATGAAGATGGATCTTTAAGGAGGAACTATTGTTTCCCTTCAGGAACTAAAGCAGTGTCAGAAAAAGCTATGGGAATGCTCTGAATCACATGTGTAATCAGTCCAATGAAAGGGTGAGACATCATAGATGGGTGATGTAGCAACCAGGAAGCTATAAAAGCATGAGAGGTGGAACTGGCGTCAGCGGCGTCAGGTGGAGTAGCAGCTGCACTCATTGGGTTCGCAGTTGGATTTAGTGGAGGGAATGGAGATGGGCGAGTCCAGGGCTTAATTTGTGCCGTAACAAGCCGTATCCGGATCCGGCACCTCCTAAATCCGATCCGGCACCTCATTTTAGCAGATCCCTGGCAGACAGAGAATAGCCAGATACGTGCTGTGACAAATTATCCACAATTAATATCTCTATTATAATTCGTTACTATAATTTTAAATCACAAGATTTTAGAAATATTTAATCAATGATAAGTATTTAACGGAGCTTGTAAATCTTCATAACACCATTGGATCCTAAAGCTCTCGCGAAACCTCGTCACTTCACCCAGCTTCCACTCAGATTAACGCGTGCACACAGCCTGGAGGAGACAGATCTCCACTTATTTGCAAAGCAAGGGTAAACAAATAACTTTGAATAGTACAGCATTTCTTTACTCAAACCCTATGTTTGTAAAGGCTATTGTTTTTGTGTCTTTGAAGACTGGAGAAGTAGTTTTTTTTTTGCCATCTAGCCAATATACTTTTGTACTTTTAAAATATCCTGTGCATAAGTGCTTAATCGTTTATATCATGAGCTTTTGGCCAAGTGTATTAAACAGCAAAAAAATAAAAAAATGTAAAAAATAAATGTTATATCCTAACCTGTAAAAGGTGATAATGGCATATGATGCGCTGCACTTTCCTCAGATGCGGACAAAACACAGATCTCCTTATTCGCCAGCCAAATACCTTGTTAACTCCATTTGAGCTTGTTTTTTATATAGCCTTATGTTACTTGCAAGTGTCTGATACAACACTATTCTTTCTTTTACCCCCTGTATTTTAGTAGAGTGTGCCATGAAATAGTTTTATTTGTCAGCACACATCAGACATCATATTGTTTGTATTTGGTTGCTTAAACTCAACAAACTACGCAAAATAACTCTTATATAATACTCGCAAGTCAGCTTTATACGCACAAGCTTTAAATGTGATTGTGAGGTCACATAATACAGCATTTGGAGCGCGTGAGTACCAAATGGCTTAAAATTCTTAAAAAGGTGTGCAAATTATTATACATTTTTTGTGACAATGCAACAATGACCCGATTAGTCAACTGATCATTCTGTCAGCTGTCCTGAAATGCGTGTGAGTCTTGTATCGCAGCGTGCAGGTCACAGATGCACTGATGAGAAGCGTGCTCTGAGAGAGCTCATGGATTCAAATGACTGATTTAATCTTAGACTTTGTGTGGATTTATTATTCAAACCTACAAAATATGTTGAATAAATGCAGAAATTGCAGGCATTTCCATGTTATTCATGACCTTACAGACCCTATAAAATTGCGCGAGTGCTCCGTTACCTCTCCATTCTGTAATCGCGTGACGGATCCTTTGCCCCGCTTTGTTCTGGTACCTCACAATTTACAAATTAAGCACTGGGAGTCTCTATCTTCTTCTTCACCTGCCAGATCCAGCCCCCTCTATCTCTGGGTTCAGAAGCGTTTTCCGGCACAGCAGAGAGACATTTATGGTTGACCCTGTCTGATTTGAAGGAAAGAGACAGGGTCTTTCTCATGGACGCCCCACTTGCGCCTTCTGGTCTGCTGGTCTGTCAATTCCGTCGTCGACAGATACCAGGAGGCATGTAAACAGGCGGTGACGTTCCAGCGGTTTCTCTCTCGCTGTTCTCTAGCTCTGGCCATGTACCAGCTCCTCATACTGGGAGATTCAAAAGTTGGCCTCCAAGGTTAGGCCTGATCTGAAGGTTGTGCTTCGACAAAGTGGACCTGACAAACAACATCCAGGACCGCTGAGGGTGGCCCCTACTGGGGAAGAGTGGAGTACACTGCATTACACCATGTCTGATTCTCCTCAGAGTCCTTACGAGATCAGTCTGCTAACCCTGCCAGTGTTCCAGGGGTAGTCTCCATCGAGCAGTTAGTTTAGTCGTCTCCTGCTGGTCTTTCGTTTCAGGGCACCGAGCTAGCAGCTCCAAGTACATCAGAGACCAGTCTCGAGAGACAGGTTCGCTTAGTAAACTATTTAGCAGCGTGGAAACTACTACCAAATGTATCTCGTTGGGTCCTGTAGGCTATAGAAAAAGGCTGTCACATTCAATTCGGTGCTCTGCTGCCGCCTGTCATCTGGGTCTTTCCCACATTGGTGGGCCCCAAGCAGGCTCTGATAATAGAACAGGAAGTAATCCGCATACTAAATTATATCGACTAATGGTTGATTCTGGCTCAACCAGAGCCAGAGACATCAAGATGTTGTTCTCACCCATATGAGAAAGTTGGGGTTACGATTAAACACCAAGAAAAGTGTGCTTTCTCCATTACAGAAAACCACTTATCTGGGCGTGGTGTGGGATTTGACCAAGATGCAGGCATGACTGTCCCCTGCTCGGATCGAGTCGATCCGCACTACAGTCACGAAAGTCAAGGAAGGCCATTCACTCACTGTCAAGCAGTTTCAGAAACTATTGGGGTTAATGGCAGTTGCATCCATCATAATAGCTCTTGACCTGATGTACATTAGACCCCTACAGTGGTGGCTCAAGACCAAGGGGTCCTCCCCAAGGGGAAACCTACTTCGCATGATTAAGGTCATGTGGCGATGCCTACATGCCTTGGACATGTGGAGAAAGTAGGGTTGTGCCGATAGACGATAGAATCGTTTATCTATGATAGTCAGAGATATGGAAGTAAGCAGATTTCTCTGTCGATAGTCAAGACGATATTATGCTCATTCTCCTATTAATGTATTAAATAATATTAATAATAACTATAACTATTTTTATTAGGCGGCCTATTATAATTCGGCTATCAAACTGCCCAGCTATTTCACTTCAGCACCGCATTTCTCTCACAGACACACACACACACACACACACAGCGTGTGTGCGCGCAAAAGAGGATTAGAGCCTGTGGTCGCTGAAGAAGTTGAAATGCTTTGACTCATTAAATCCATGAAATGAAAGATAGAAAACGAGGAGCTGATGTCACACACATTTAATGTCTGCTATGCGCTCTTCTCATACATGAGAGATTAACTCTTTCTTAGCGTTACAAATAAAGTAAAGACAAAATAATAACAAGGCGGCAGAGCGAACTTATCGTGGTTCTCACATAGTCCTTCTCTTAAAGACTGATCACTTAACTTATAACACTCACTATGTGGAGATGACTTAGAAGGACTATGTGAGAACCACTATGGATGATAAGTTCGTTCTGCCACCTTGTTATCATTTTCATGCACTCCGCACTATAATGTGATGCATTCAAAATACAGTTTTGGCCGTTACAAAGTCTATATATAAGGTATTTCATTGCACTTTAACAAGTAATTTGAACAGTCTTTATATGTGCAATATTTTAAACGAGCCCTCACTAACAGAGTTTAATGGCACAGTTATGCTAGAATCCATCTCATTCTTGTTTCTGTGGCTCGTCATGAGGCGCGCGGTCCGGAGCGCTGTATGATTGATGCATC
>NC_068394.1:22683297-22740797 GCF_023724105.1 Carassius gibelio | reverse complement strand
TGTGTCAGTTTGCTTCATGCTGAATCACATATGTGCAGTATCATCAACTCCTCGGAATCTCGAATCTGACGCGTCCAACAGAAACGGTTCTTGACTCGAGAACGAGTCAATTGGTTGTTCGTTATCTGGAACGGCTCAGTGTTCATCTTCAATTCTCTCAACACAGGAGTTCAGTCAGTGTACTGTTTGAGTAAATTAATTACTCTGGGATATTGGTTTATTTTGACTCAGAAGGAGTGTCAGCCACGTAAAAAAAAAAAAAAAAGTTAAGAGCTTACGTAATTTGTGGATTAATGCTTATTGGAGACGTAAACCATTTCAAATGATTCAGTTCGATTTGGTAAACTGGTTCAACCGGTTCACTAAGAAGAACCGGTTAAATCGAATGATTCATTCGCGAAACGGATATCACTACACTGCAGTGAACATGCTCACAACAGACCTGGAAGAGAAGACAATGCTGAATAAATTTTTGGACCAAAATGTATTTTCGACACTTCAAGAAATTCTAACTGACCCTATGATGTCACATGGACTACTTTGAAGATGTTTTTATTACCTTTCTGATCATGGACAGTATACCGTACACACACTTTCAGAAAGCTCTCAGACTAAATCTAAAACAACCACAAAACGTGTTCAGAAGATGCACGGAGGTCTTACGTCTTTGGAACGACATGAGGGTGAGTCATTAATGACATAATGACATTTTTGGCTGAACTAACCCTTTAATTTTTCATTTGATGGGTTTTAAAGTATAGTTTACCAAAATGTATTAATTTATTGACCTTAATGTAATTTCAAACTTGGTCACTTTAAGAATGCAGGACAAAAAAAAGCAATCCGTGCTGAACATTGGACGGCGAAATAAACGATGGAACACAGATAGTGTTATTAGGAGGAAGCATGTGAACATATTCGTCCTGTCCTCCCTCTCATTCGTCTGTCTGATATGCATCACCTGATTGATGTTCTCTCCAATAAGCTGAGAAGAGCTTTACTCTAACAATGCCACAATGCAATCGCTCATGCTGGAAAGGAGGAGAGAATGGGAGAATGACTAATGAAAGGGTCATGAAAAGGGTACGGAGAAAGAAAGCAAAGTCTGGGGACAGAAACGTAATGTTTCTGTAATGGGAAAGAGAGAGAATCTGTTGTGGATGAAGTGAATAAAACTGGCTCACTCACTTTCTCTGAGGTGTAAGTCATGAACACGTCAACCGGAGGGTGTTCGCTTACCATTCTGCCTTCTACTCACACATTTATCTATTCCAAAGACTATATGATTAATGTTTTTTTAAGTGATCCCATTACATGGGGCACAGTTGATTTGGTCAGTTCATAGCAGGAGTCCATACAGACAATAATATAGGAGAATAAAGCATTTGTCACAAAAGTGAAACTTACTTTTAGAGGCTAATCAGTATTCAGATACTGATCAACCAAATGGATTAAAACTTTATCAGTGTTCCTTTAATTTGCTCCTAAAAGTCCTTTTAAATTTGTCCCAGTCACAAGACTGCCATATTGTGATTTGTGCACTACAAACGTACAGATATACAATATTGTTAAAAAGTTTGGGGTCTTAAGATTCTTAGATATATATATATATATATATATATATATATATATATATATATATATATATATATATATATATATATATATATATATATATATATACATTCCTATGATGACAAAGCTGAATTTTCAGCAGCCATTTTTCCAGTCATTCTAAAATGCTGATTTGATGTTGAAGAAAGAAATCGTATTGATAATTGCTTAATATTTCTGTGCAAATTTGTCTTCATTATTTGATAAATGGGAAATAAAAATGAACAGCATTTATTTGAAATGGAAAACTCATTTACATCCATTTAATCCTTTTTTGCTGAATAAAAGTTTATTTCAATACAAAATCTTCTGACTCCAAACCTTTGAATGATGGCGGTTGTGAAATGACACACACTTTCTGAAATTTTGTTTCCTCAGACTTCCTCAGACAAAAAAAATAAATAAATAAAAAATATATATATTATCATAAATTGGAATGCTGTATTAAGACATTATCAAAAATGTAATATTCCATAAGTACAATATTTAATGTTAAAAAGGAGATTATCACAGATTGTGCAGCATGTCCGAAAATCAGAAGTTGTTACATTCGAACATTCTTGTAAATTCTATTTCAAGCTGATGGGTGGATCTACAATGAAGACACAACTAGTGTCCCAGGTGATGTGTCACTTGTCTGCCATCCAGCAGCACTTTTAGGAAACGATGTTACCTGGTTTGGGTGGGGGTCTCGGAAAGAGAAAAGACAACAGAAATGGACCTCTTTCCTCCACTGAGAGTGATTAATCAGTGATTTTTTTTTTTCTTTCTAAAGATATTTAAGCAATAGTGTACTTAAATACAGCTTTTATGCTCATCAGTTGATTCATCTTACATGAACTACCTTGGAACTTAAAAGGGGTTATGTTTTTTGTTTGTTTGTTTTTAGTAGGATAATCAGTTTAATACATGCTGTGGGTAACTTTATTACAAATAAAATGGTTATTATTATAAAAAAAAAATAGATATTTTTCTGAATCCTGAAAAACACACACAAAAATCAAAAGCATCACAACTGTTCAAACTTTGGCAATGATAAGAAAATATTATTGAGCATATTAGAATGATTTCTGAAGGATCGTGTGACGTGAATATGTGGAATAACGTCTACTGAAAATTCAGATTTTTATTGCTACTTTTAAAATAGAAAACAGTTTTTTTAAATTGTAATAATATTTTGCAATATTACTGTGTTTATGGTATTTTGGACTTCTTTCAAAATTGTAAAAAATCTTATTGATCACAAACTTTTGAACTGAAGAGTATTATAAATAGTATTAAATACTGAATGAATGAAAGAATATTCAATAACAAATATTATATAAATTAAGGAGTTTATAATTTACCACAAGACCAAATTTCACTGATAAACATAATTGATTAATTTAATTTAATTAAAAAAACATCTGTTTATTTTGTCTTACAGCCCTGCATTGAGTTTTGCTTATCCTCAGACATCTGTGGCACTGCAAATGCATCAGCAGCTGATCAGTCGGCAGCCGGGCATTGTAGGTTCTGCATTTGGACACAGTCCGCCCCTTGTGCACCCTGCTCCTATCTTTGCCACCCAGAGACCTGCTCCTGACATCCCTCCCTCCAGTATGCCACCTACAGAATGTTCCATTGCCTCAAATGACTCACAGGTCAGTTCTCACTTCTGTACTGGGACGTGCAGAGACCTTTGGAGGGACAGGTGCTCAAAGTACTATATAAAAGAGGCACATGGAGCGTGACTTTAAATAGGGCTGTGCTTTTTCTGATACGTGTATCGGAACATTTTTTACAGCAGCAAATGCAGTTTTTAAAAAGAATCACAGAGCAGAAAAGACCAATTTATGTTTAAAAGTTAAAGATTTTTTTGTTTGTTTGTACCCCTTAATTCCTCTGCAGTTAGAAACTGAATAATATTATTGATGCTATTATTGAATTAACAGGGTATGGTGGTTTTGCTGTTGTAAACTCTACTTTTGCTGTTGTAGGAAAAACAAAATTTTAAATTGAATTCTATTTTAAGCCTGTTCTGAATTTATTCATTTTTTGAATGACATAAATAATGAAACAGGATTGATAAGTATAATTTGGAGGATCAGTATAAGCCTGTTTTACCAGTGTTGTGATAATTATTTTTAAGGCACTCTACATTTTTACATTAAAAACTGTAATAATAATAGTTCAAACTATGAATAGTCAGTTAACATAAAAAAGACAAAGATAATCTCCAGAGCGTGCACGCGTTTGTTCCCACCACACATCAGGAATTCTAATCTTAAATATTAAACATGTTGAATATTTATCATTCGCGATCGGGGCGACCCCGACATTCTTCCGATCAGGTTCGGACATTCTTAACACACCTCACACCAAGGGAAAATCTGATAAAATAATCTGTAGAACCATCAAGATAATCGGGACATAGCTAGGATTGTCGGAAAGGGGGCAAATCAGCCCAAAATCAACCCGATTATCTTTTGGTGTGTACCCAGCATAAATCATAATTACAAGAAAGTTTGCTAACACTTTCTATGAAGCCCGTATTTATAATACATTATAAGGATATTCTTAAGGTATTATAATGAATGCATAATGCATAATAAAATAACTTATAATATGTTGTACCATCCCATGAATATTCATACGAAGTTTCAATATATTATAATATTTACTTATTTGTGGTTATAGCTTTTAAGAGTATGATGATCTATATAAATATTTCAAGACAAAGACCTCTCGATGCCCTTTAAACTTTTCCCAATCAAACATCAAGAACAAAAGAGAACAGGCACATTTGATGATATTGCTGTGTGTAGAACTACATTAGCTACATTTTTTATATTTAATAAATATTGAATTTTAATCAAATGTAAATTTGTCCCGCACACTTTATTTGGGCAGTGTGTTTGCATAGATGTTTCTAGATTTAAATTCAAAGAATAAGTATCGATAGTCTTTGCATAACCTGACATATTATTCGTATCCAAAATGAGGAGATGTGAATATCAGGAGTGATGTGTGTTTTATTCATACTCGAGGAATGGAGGGCACTCTCACTGATTGACATTTAGTATAGAAACTATGAAATATATTTACTGTCTTATTCTGTAATAAAAATGGCGAAAAGGTGATCGTGGTAGCCTTTAATCCAATCATAAAATTTTCATTAAGAAAATATTAAACAAAAATGTTATAGCCCCTTGCTACAGCTAATGTTACATCCACAGGCTACACACAGAAATATAAAGCTTTGCCTGCTCTCTTCACGTCATTCTTGAAAATAATAATAATTTAATAATGTAAGTATACAAGCACAATGGTCCACTGAGAACTCTACCTACCGGCAGCCACGGATGTTATTAAAGGCATTCTAACATGAGTAATCTTCCCCGATGAGATCGTCAGGTGAAATGTCATCATGTGGATAATTTCATTTACAGCTAAATTCATGAATTTTACTAATAGTTTGATTGGGCAGGCCTTCAGAAAAGTGAATTTAATAAAAAAAAAAAAAAATGCCTTTACAAAATGGCACTTTGGGCATCCAGGGGGAAAAGAGCAGATGCTCAAGCCCCCAAAACCACCCCACTCCCACTCCACGTGTCTGCTTATGTATTTATTATATTTTTGGCTATTAATAATAATAGTGGGGAAGAAACAAGACAACAAGTTTAGCACAGGCTGTATTTTTTACTTTTATTTTCCATGCGAGTACCACAACTGCGAGCATGTGTTAACCACTAGCTAAGCCATGGTTCCAGCCTTGATATATTAGAATACAGATACAAAGATGGACTAAAAAGAGATTAACTGAGATTTTCATTCTTAAATTTAAACAACAAAATGCATTTTTAAAGGTGTACTATTATACTCTTTTACAAAGTCTTGATGTCACGAATGGGATACAATGAAACACAGAGAGAGATCCAAGTGCGCGTATGACATTTATTTGAGGGGCATCCAAAAGGGTAAACAGTCCAGGCATGGGTCCAAACCAGAGTAACAATCTATTTTTTTTGAAGATCATCTGTGACTTGACTCAGTCCTTGAAAATCACCAGTGACTTGGCTCTGTCCTTGAAGATCACCAGTGACTAGTGTTGTCACGATACCAAAATTATTGTTTCGATACCGATACCTAGTCAATAATTGCGATTTCGATACTTTTTCGATACTTTTCCTGAAAAGGGAAAATACACTCTCAAATATCAATGCTGTGCTTTATTTTAAAACCGGGACAACATTCTAATCATATAACACACTAATAAATGAACATATGAACAGCAGGTATATTACACATTAGAACAAAATATGAAATATCAAAATATAAAAAATAAATTAGAGCAATGACATTCAAGGTAAAGAAAGAATCAATTTAGCAGCATTATCTCAGTTATCTTAAGAAACATAAGAGTAATAAATGTATATTGTCTCTGAACTTTGAATAAAAATATGAACAGCGATTATATTAAACAATGTTTCTGAACTCAGAAGATTAATTGTCAAAATATAAATAATATCAATTTAAGCAATGGTATTCAAGTAAAAAAAAAAAAAGCAAATAAAATTTGGCAGCAATATCTCAGATATTGTAATTTATTCTGTCAGTTGTGCAACGTTTTCTTTCAGGGGAGAAAACTCAGCCAGTGAGCTTTAATGACCGTCATGTTTTTCTACAGTCGTGGACCAGGGGCCACAGTATCACTTGTGCTCGCACATGCAGCCTAGTGATGCGCAGATCAGGTTTTTTTCCAACCCGCGGGTCGCGACTCCCGCTTTTGTGAAATTATTTGGCCCGCCCCAGCCTGCAAATAAAGTCAAATTTCTTTTCTCATTTCTCGTTCACTGAAGTTCCTCCCTCCTATACTTGCGCGAGCTCGGCGCTATTAGCAGCGCATGCGCAGCTCGTGAACAGCTCTGTGAACGGTTTCATCTTTCATCCTGTACTCAAGATTGTGACGGAGCATGTGATTTGTTGAATGTAGTGAACCCAGATCGAGATCGAGAGATCTTCTCATTCGTGAAGAGTTGAATGAACTGATACATCTCGTTTATGAACGAAATAAATGAGTATACAGGGTCAGTGAGCCAAGCATGTAAATCTCGATCAGCAATCAGCAGATACAAAGTGCAGTTATAGGAGCTGTGCAGATACGCTCGTTTTCATATTTAGCATACAGAACATAACTCCACATTTAATCCCAGATTAATGTGAATATTATTATGAACTGTCTGACCAAACAATTAAAATGTTAATTATGCAAGAAAACCTCGTGCTTTGTTCATCTGAACAACTTATTTAAACTATTTAATGCGTTATTACACACATTTTAGTAAAGCCAAATCAGTTTAGTAAAGCCACTAATGCAGCATCTCGCTGTAGTGCTTTTTGTTCTGCTTGCGTGAGGAGAAAAAAAAAACATGTCCATAGGGAGGCACTGGAAGCGTGCGTTGCACACACCAACATGAAATACGTCTCTTACAAATCTGGAACGCGGTCATTCTTTGAAGTATCGATACTAATAAATTTAGGAATCGTGACGTTTTTAATTTCCGAGAATCGCGATACTTTTGAAGTGTCGGTGCATCGTGCAACACTACCAGTGACTTGACTCTGTCCTTGAAGATCACCAGTGACTTGACTCTGTCCTTGAAGATCAGCGGTGACTTGACTCTTGTCCTTGAAGAGCACCAGTGACTTGGAAAGTCCATGGTGACTAGTCCTGTCTCTGGAAGGTCAACTGTGACTAACCCTGACTCCGGAAGGTCAACGGTGACTTACCCTGACTCTGGAAGGTCCACGAGCACCTGACTCGACTCTGGAGGGTCAACCGGAACCTGACTCAACTCTGGAAAGTCAACGGGCACCTGACTCGACTCTGGGAGGTCAACAGGAATCTGACTTGATTCAGGAGGTTCAACTGGAACGTGACTCGACTCGAAGGTCACCAGGAACTAGCCCTGACTCTGGAAGGTCAACGGTGACTAACCCTGACTCTGAAAGGTCAACGGTGACTAAGCGTGACTCTGGAAGGTCAACGGTGACTAAGCGTGACTCTGGAAGGTCAACGGTGACTAACCCTGACTCTGGAGGGTCCATGAACACCTGACTCGACTCTGGAGGGTCCACAAGCACCTGACTCGACTCCGGAAGGTCAACAGGAATCTAACTTGATTCAGGAGGATCAACTGGAACGTGACTCGACTCTGGATGGTCAACAGGAGCCTGACTAGACTCTGGAGGGTCAACCGGAACCTGACTTGACTCTGGAGGGACAACCGGACACTGACTCAACTCTGGAGGGTCAACGGTGACTAACCCTGACTCTGGAAGGTCAACGGTGACTAACCCTGACTCTGGAAGGTCAACGGTGACTAACCCTGACTCTGGAGGGTCCATGAACACCTGACTCGACTCTGGAGGGTCCACAAGCACCTGACTCGACTCTGGATGGTCAACAGGAACCTGACTAGACTCTGGAGGGTCAACCGGAACCTGACTTGACTCTGGAGGGACAACCGGACACTGACTCAACTCTGGAGGGTCAACGGGAACCTGACTCGACTCTGGAGGGTTCACGGGAACCTGACTCGACTCTGGAAGGTCAGCTGTGGCTGTCATCCTGTGCAGAGGCATTGGGCAAGCAGCCATCTTGTGCTGTGGTGCTGGACCGGTGGCCATTTTGGGCACTGGCGCTGGACCGGCGGCCATCCTGGGCAGTGGCTCTGGACCGGCTGCCATCTTGTGCTGTGGCACTGAGCTGGCGGCCATCTTATCTCGTGGCACTGGGCTGGCGGCCATCTTATGCATAGGCGCTGGGCTGGCGGCTTTCTTATGCAACGGTGCTGGGTGGGCGGCCATTCTGTGCAGCGGTGCTGGGTGGGCGGCCATTCTGCGCAGTGGCGCTGGGCTGGCGCCATCCTGGGCAGTGGTGCTGGGCTGTCGACCACCTTGTGCTGTGACCCTGGGTTGGCAGACTTCTTGTGCAGTGGCGCTGGGCTGGCGGCCATCCCACCGGAAGAGACAGGAGTGGCTGGGGCATCCCATGGAAGCCGATGCTGCAAGTAGCACACAAATTCCCAGAACTCAAATGTGTCCAAATGAGCCATTTCCTCTTGAGGAACCGGGTCATCCAGCCCGCTGTTAAAATAGTCCTTTAGGGCCGCGTCATTATATTCCATGCCCTCGGCCAGGGACCAGAACACCTGTGCCATGGCACCCACCTCATTGCCCTCTTGATGCAGGGCGGTCAACTTCAAATATTTAGCTCTCTGCTCCACCATCCTGGCTGGGGAACGGGAAACATCAAAAGACATACCACTGGATCTTGCTGTGACGGAGTCCTTCTGTCATGACCGGGATACAATGAAACACAGAGAGAGATGCAAGTGCATGTATAACGTTTATTTGAGGGGAATCCAAAAGGGTAAACAGTCCAGGCATGGGTCCAAACCAGAGTAACAATCCAACATGAAAACAGACAAAAACACAAGGCAAGAGCAAGACTATGGATTAACATTAAACAAGGACTCCATGACACATACTAAGACAGACCAGGTATAAATACACAGGGAGAGATAAATGGGGATAAGGATAAATTGGGGAATAAGACAGGAACTGACTGAGTGCAATGATTGATAACCCGTGACAGCTGGGTGCAATGATTTAGGCAGAGAACGTGAGAAATGTGGTTCATGAAGTGACAGACACCGTGGGGAAGGAGGACATCTAGTGGATACCCAGGGAACACAAACCAGACACTGTGACACTTCATTTTGTTTTGGGGGTGTACACAATACAATACCTCTCTCTCCAGTCTGGCATGATCTGCTCGAATAGTTCCTGTATCAAATGTAGGCCCACCTTCTGGAATACGAGATGTGCTGTGATTGGTTAGCTGGGCCAGTCTGTGCTATAATTGGTATAATTGTGCTATAACAGTCTGTGTTGTGATTGACAGCACTCGACACCTGGTCGGAAAATGTCCTTCCTCTTACCAAAGCTGCTTGCTGCAAGCTTCAGTTTAACCCTTATGCGTTGTTGGGGAAATATTCGTTCACTAGGGGGTAAAAATCAGGGTATCTTCCGTCCATTTCAAATCCGTTTTCAATTAAAAAGCAGAAAACTAATTACTCCAGAGGATTCAAGTGAGAGAACATGAATTCAATAACGAGAAATGGAAAATGGCTCGTTTATTCGTTATTCCATCTAGGTTAACAAACGGAAAATGAGTTTTTGACTTGATTTCTCATTTTGTCGTTTGGGGATTAAAAAACGGTTTATGGCTTCAATATTTCATTCGCACTTGTAGGCGGAGCTGAAACGCTCCTTTCATCTGATTGGTCGAATCGCTCCGCCTTCAGCTCGGTCTCTACATTCTTTCAGGCAGAATAAGAGTCTTATAGGAGTAATCTCTGAAACCACCGCTCACTGTTAATTAACATAATATTTGAGTCAGATGTTGCTGCGCACATAATTCGTGCTGCTGTGGCTTGCAAGTCACCCCTTTAAATTATTTCTAGGTTATAGTATTGTATGAATATTGTCCCACTGATAAATACAGTGCAAATAGTTCTGTCTCCATGGATAAAAGTGAAGTGGAAATGAAAATCAATAATAGACTGAACAGTTCCATGATAATATGTCTGTAACATTTACCTCTCTCGTCTTTTAAGTCAATAGGCACTAGACATTAATAATTAATTGTGGAAATTAATATAGTTAAATTTATTAAATAAATTAGAATTTTTAATTTTATTACAAACTAAATTCAATGATGTTTCTCTTTTAGTCTTCTTTGTTGGCCTTGAGAAAGCCAACATATATTTGAACATAATTATTATTATCTATTATGAGAGTAATTGAAATCGACTAAAATTTTTAATGTTTCACCAAATTCAGCTTAGATCTTCAGACTCGTCTGACTCGTTGCTTTTTCCTTCTCAAAAAATCCAAGTGACTTTCATTATCTGAGCAATGAAGGTCTTACACTTAATGTCCACTAGAGGGGGAGACAGTATTTCTATTTACGTAAGTTTAAATGACAAATAAAAACATTACCATGAATATGCCATATCTGTGTAACACAGGTTCTTCAATGATAGATGGTGTGGTAGGGGGGTATACCTTAGCCAAATGATAACTGTATAATAGAAAACAACATTAACTACTGCAGCTGGTGCCAAATAAAAATGATTATGTTTTGTAAAACTGCAAGTCAAATGTACTTGCACAACTTTCTCTGTGTTTCAGCTAATGGAATGATTTTTGGTGAAGAATCTTATTTTGACATATTTTGGGAAATGTTTGAAAAGTTTCAAAAATCAACAGTACACTGTGGGCAAATTCACTACCCTTTTGTTATGTTCGGGATGAGGCTTCATATACAAGTCAGAAACTAAGCTTTTTTTTTTTTGCACAGGCCTATCTAAAGGGTTGATGGTCCCACCTAGTGATAAACTGTAAAAATAACAAATTGTACCTCTTCCCAAAAGGGAAAACCACAAACAATCAAGAATGCATGATTATGTGTCATGGCTTTGCAATCAAAAGTGTCATTATAATGGAAGTCAATGGAGCAAAAAAACAGCCACCAACAATAAATTAGGGAAAAAAATAAATAAATCTAATGCTGCAAAAAAACTAAAAATGCATCAAAGCCAATCTTGTTACTAATCTTTGACATGCCCAAGACTGTGATAAAAAAAAAAATCCAGCCTCAATTACTTTTATATTGAAAATAAGTCATTTTGTTAGTTTTTTCCCCCTAAATCAGTGACATCATTTATGAACTTGCCAATTAAAGAGTTAACATCTTGGATTTAAAAAAAAAAAAAAACATTTGGTAGTTTTGATCAGGACTGAGGTTGATTAATAGATTTATGCAAAAAAAAATATTGAAAAAAAAAAAAAAATGTATCTGATACATTTTTATAGCAGTTTAATTGAGTGGATGTTTTCATCCCAAACATAACGAAAGGGTAGTGAATTTGAACAATGCACAAGGGATACATAATAATTTTTATTTGGCACCAGCCGCAGTTAATGTTGACAGCTAGCAGGAGTGTGGTGGGGTGCGAGGTCTGTTTTGACCAATGGATGGAGACCTCAAAGCAGTGGCCTGAATGCTGATCTGAAGATTTTGTCTTTATAGATTACAGTTTACATTGTACTTACTGAAGTACACCTCTGCATGCAGACACCCAACTGTACAAATGCATTTATAGATTTAAAACTCATTCCTGAACCGGGAGAACCATGTTCTGCAGAGTACAGTTCCAACACACTTGCTTGGACATTGCTACTGATCCTGAAGACCTTGCTTAGCTTAGGTGTATCTAAACTTTGCAGGACACTGGCCATCCAGGAGGAGGACTGAGTGTCCTGACATTAGCTCTTTACATTCAGTGCATGTGATTTATCAACACCGAGTACATCTTAAAATGTACAGCTCATGAAAAATAAAAGTTCCAGATGGACAAACGTTAAATGCACAAACCAGTATGAATAAAAAAAATCTTAAAATAAATTTGGAGGTAGGTTGAAAAAGCCAGAATGGGAAGTTTTAAAGTACAGCTTGAAGTGTGAAGTTTATTCTTGTACACAGATATGGCATATTCATGGTAGTACACATGAAATTAATGTATTTATTTGTCATTTAAACTTACGTAAATGTAATCTAGTGGACATTAAGTGTAAGACCTTCATTGCTCAGATAATGAAAGTCACTAGGATTTTTTGAGAAGGAAAAAGTCTGACCAGTTACAGCAACGAGTCAGACGAGTCTGAAGATCTGAGCTGAATTTGGTGAAACATTTAAATTTTAGTCGTTGTCAGTTACTCTCATAATAAATGATAATAATGTTCAAATATATGTTGGATTTCTCAAGGCCATCAAAGAAGTCTAAAAAAGGAAAAACCTCATTCAATTTAGAATGTAATAAAACTAATATTACTAATTTATTTCATAAATTGAACTATATTAATTTTCCCAATTAATTATTAATGTCGCACACACCTACCTAGTGCCTTTAGACTTAAAAGACGAGAGTGGTAAATGTTACAGACATATTATCATGGAACTGTTCAGTCTATTATTGATTTTTATTTCCACTTCACTTTTATCCAAGAAAACAGAACTAATTGCACTGTATTTATCAGTGGGACAATATTCATACAATACTATAACCTAGAAATAATTTAAAGGGGTGACTTGAAAGCCACAGCAGCACGAATTATGTGTCCAGCTACATCTGACTCAAATATTATGTTAATTAACAGTGAGCGGTGGTTTCAGACATTACTCCTATAAGACTCTTATTCTGAAAGAATGAAAGACCAAATTGAAGGCGTAACGGTTCGACCAATCAGACAAAACCAGCGTTTCAGCTCCGCCCACAAGTGCGAATTAAATATTGAAATATTAATCCCCAAACGACAAAATGAGAAATCAAGTCAAAAACTCATTTTCCGTTTGTTAACCTAGATGAAATAACGAATAAACGAGCCATTTTTCCATTTCTCGTTATTGAATTCATGTTCTCTCACTTGAATCCTCTGGAGTATTTTGTTTTTTGTTTTTTAATTGAAAACGGATTTGAAATGGACGGAAGATACCCTGATTGGTAAAGTTGTCTTATTTTGGCCCCAACTTTCTCTGTGTTTGAGCTAATGGAATGATTTTTCGTGACAAATCCTATTTTGACCAATATTTTGGGAAAAGTTTTGAAATTTTTCAAAAACTCAATGGTACACTGTGGGCAAATTCACTACGCTTTCATACATGCCTTTAACTATCATTTTGCATTATTGACACACTGTTTTCCTAATGAATGTTGTTCAGTTGCTTTGATGCAATGTATTTAGTTCAAAGCGCTATATAAATAAAGGTGACCTGACTTGACTTCTCAGGTGTACATCACAATGATATTCATGATAGTTGACGCCTTCTCGCATATGACTTTTACCAACAAAAAGTGTCTTAGAAAATTTTAATCAATGTATTATTTTCTGTAAGTGAGTAAACAAGATGATTTTCACATCATTTAGAAAGTAAAATTCTAGGCTACAAGCTCCAATTCTCAAAAATCCCAGGAACCATTGTTATTTATGTGTTTTATGGCCTTATTCAAGTGTTTTAACATTTTTAGTTTTTCACTAACCACACATAACATTTTTTTTCTCAAAAACACAATCATGTACATACATGCTGCTCACATATTATTATAACCCAGTTTGTGCTGATTACAATGAGATTCCCATTCAGATATCTATAAGAAATTAAAAAAGCACAATTGTCAGGGAACAATTGACAAAACTTCTCCAGGACCCAAAAATACCCTTAGACTCCAGAGGGTTAAATATCTCTCTTTGAATTGGACTTTGAGCTTTGTAGCTTTGCAGATCTTTCTTATGCTCAAACGGCAACATTACAGACTAACATTACAGAAAAGGCATAATAGCAAACCCTTTAAATAATTTAACATGATTGCTTTTAGGTGTTCTTGTATTAAACAGCAACAGAAGTCATTTAGTTTTCCCCTTGAAAGCTTACATTTATTCAGAGCTTATCATTATAAGTGCTGGAGCTTTTTATTTTTGTGTGTGATTCATGAAAGTACACCAACACAACAGCATATATAAACAACAGAGAACATGTGGCTGCAGGTAGCCCTCCCTCACAGACAGGTCTCATGGGAGTTTTTCCCTTGTGTGCGCATAGTTTCCGTGTTTTGTCTCGATGTGGAGAGCCTGTGTGATGCCTAGGAGGCACCTTTGAGAAATAACACCCTGCTTGTTAGTAGCAAAAATCATTCCACCTCCACCATTAATCAGACACCGATACATTCCCAAACCTTCTCTTTGAAGGATGAGCATAAAAGTGTTTTTCTTCTACAATTTTTTTTTTTCACCTAATCATGCCCTGTCCATTTATACTCACAGAGTTTGCTGGAATAAAAACTGTATCATGTTGTTTTTATCTGTCTTCGAATCGATTCCTGTTTTTGTGCTTCAGTAACAGTTAACTCTTAGTGTAATGGTGAATGAGTTTTCCCGAGATTTTCTCAATACCAATCTTGCCATTACAGCCTCACTACTCTTTCCTAGATCAGTATCATCCATTTCCCCCACCTGACCCCAGAGACAGCACCAGCTTCTTTAATAGAAGGGCATCTTGGAACATTTGTCTCACCATGTGGTCGAAAAAGAACAATTAATGAAAAAAGGGAGGGAAGGTGTGAACATTGCTCAAAATGACAGACGGCAAAATATCAGATCATTGTGTTTTATTGAATCACTACTCTCTATAAGATCTAACACACTAAATGTGGTGTACATTATATTTGTAAGATTGTCTTTAAAGTGTATTTAAAATTTATTAGCTGGCATACTTAAGAAGGATAGTTCATCCAAAAATGAGCATGCTGTCATCATTTACTCACTCTCAAGGGATTAAAAACCTGTATGATTTGCAAGTTTTGCTATTTTCTGCAAATATTGCATGACTTTAGAAGAAATGGTACACTATTCATATGGACTATATTTAAGGTAATGTTTGGTCTTTCTTGTGTACTTTTCTTGCATGGAACAGCCTGGTCATGTTGCTAGATAACTTCCTTCGCATTTCCTCTTCAGTCAAGGATGTAACCTTTAACCAAAATGTAAGATCAATTTGCACAGCAATAATCAGCTACACTCAGTTATACTCAACTATACTCAATACTCAATGCAAACAATTACTTTTCTGGCTTTGTCTTTGGTAATATCTATCAAATTTAGTAAACATAAACACCAAGTAAAGCCACAAAGCAAAAATAAATAAATACTCAGCAAAGTTAAATGTTTTGCTAGAGGAGTCTGACAGAATGTGGCATTTTTAAATGTTGGCTTATTTTTTACTTAATTATTTTATTTCTCTGAAGTGGATTTGTGATATATACTGTATGCATGTTATTAAACTACCAAAATAAGGATATTTATATTTATATTTATATTTTTTGGAATGGTACAATGTTAATATCATGCATTTCTACATGTACCATTACAGTACAGTAAAAGTGACTAAAAGTGCATATTCAGTACAATTATGGACACTTACTTTTTTTTTACATGGGACTACTATGGTACATGACTTAAAACCACTGTTTACTATTGTTTGTCCAAAATGTGATGTTTAAAATACTATAATTTAATAGTGATAATATATATATAGTCAAAAAGAATGCACATCACACCTCTGTTTATCAGTTTGCGCTGGCTACAGTACAAATAGCTGCTTGCATAAAATTTAAGGCATTAATGTTTGTACAAAGCCACCACTGGCTCTGCACCCCTAAATTCATTACTTCAGATTTTATGTTCCGCAAGTAAATGTTGCTTTATCGTGCCATCCCAAAGAGGCACAAAATAACTTTCACGACTTTTTCATTAAATGTTCCCTCCTGGTGGAATGACCTTCCTAACTCAATCCGAACAGCTGAGTCCTTAGCCATTTGCAAGAATTGGCTAAAAACACATTTCCACCATCTTTATTTGACCCTGTAACTCTAGCACTCTTTTCTAATTATTTTCTTTAAATAAAACTGCCCCTTTTAGACTCTATTAATTTACTAACTACTTGTTTTCTTTTTAAAAAGCATGCTCTATTCTTTTTCTATTCTGTTTTCTTTATTATATATTTAAAATACAACAACCTTGCTACATGTACTACGTCAAGCTAATTGAGACTTGTTATAGTACTTGCATATCATTGCTCTCTTGTTGATTTTGATTGCTTCCATTGTCCATTCCAGTCCATTTGGATAAAAGAGTCTGCTAAATGACTACATGTAAACGTACATTCAGTAGTACACTTGAACCATATTTCAAAAACAGTAGAAGTAATTATGAAATTACAAATAAGCATTCATACTTAAGTATATTCTAGGTATATTATTTCCACACTAATAAGTTATATTTTTAAAGTATATTAACATATGTTTCTATTTCATAAAGGGTACAATTTTATTCTTTGATTGATCATGGTAATGCTATGTTTAGACATAGACCATGGAAAAACCATTGTATTCTTTGAAGCACCTTGGACTACTACCTCATGAATATGAATACTGTAGTCATTCAATATCCAAACTGAATTTGGACCTATATTTTGGATGATGATGATGATGATGTCATTTTTTATATGTGTTTTTAAAATATTTGTTTCTAGAGTAAACCCACCAGTGAGTCGGCTGTGAGTAGCACAGGGGACCCCATGCATCACAAACGCTCCAAACTCAAACCAGATGAGGAGCCGCACAGCCCCAGAGCTGTTAACGTGCAGGTATGCACATGTGCATATATATGTTAATGTCTAAAACACACACACACACACACACACAACCAAAAAATAAAAAATAAATAAATAAAAAACAGTCCTCCAGGAGATAGTTCCTGCACATGCAGCAAGAGCTTTAGGATAAATTATGTGAAGCTGTAATGCTATATATTTGCATGTTTGATTTGGTCTCCTGTTGTGGCACTGCTTCAGATGTGATAAGCAACATTGATCTCTAGAGCTTCAGAAGGAAACTGTTTTTCTTTTAATTAGATGCTTAGCTAAATGGAAAAATGAAAGAAAAAGTATATATTTTCTAAAATGCCCTTTATAAATGACGGTTGGACACCTGCTGGATGGCATTCAGATGCATCTGAAAAAAATTGAATAACATGGAAAAGTTCTTTATTGTTTTGTAATTTATTAATTTTTTTTTTGATGTTTATTACTTACAGCTTAGGAAAACTAAAACTTCAGTATCTCAAAAAAATTGAATATTTTCTCAAAGATCAATCAAAAAAGCAAAACAGAAATGTTCAAAGATCTCCTAAGCAGGTTTAATTATGCACTCAATACTTGGTTGGGGCTCCTTTTACACAAATTACTGCTTCAATGCAGCGTGGCATGGAGGCAATCAGCCTGTGGCACTGCTGAGGCATTATTGAAGCTGAAATTGGGGAACAATTTAGCAAACAACCAGAGACTAAATATAAAGGAAACCGTTTTTGTTGTCTCACTTTCTACAATTGACCTATGTCAATTGACCCCTCTAACGCAGATGAGCCAATGGCGGTTGAGTTTCAGTTGCGAGGGGACCGAAACTCTGACATCTTTAGGTTTTAGTGCCACAGAGAAACATTGAAAGATCCGAATATTTTGATGGTTTGATGGTGTTTATACTACAAAAATGGAAAAACTATGTGCCATGGATACTTGTAACACTGATTCCAGGTATTCTGAGAGGATGGGCAATGGAACTTATTTGATTAAATTTCCTAAACCCTAACAAAATGGAGCAAAATGTCCCTAAGCATTCAACCCCAATCCCAAGGAAGAGCAAAATGTTTTCTGGTTGTCATACTCTCATTAGGTTACAATTTTTATCTGCTCAAGCAGAATATTAAGGTAATATTTTGCTTCATCAAGGTGTTTCTGGCTAAAACTAGCTAATGATAAAGTTAGTTAATCCACTAACGTTAATGAGTAAATAGCTAATTGATCTCACATTATGTACAGTGTAGGTCAAAAACACATAAACGAAGGTCTACATTTCACTGCCGCTCCATATCAGACTGGTTAAATGTAAATTAATTTAATCTTACCATGCAGTACATGAATCCTGTATGTTGTCATTTGTAATCGTGACCATCGTAAAATGAGGCTTCTCCCGCTTGCATTGTGATCTGTATAAACCCTCACTTCCAAATTAATCTTGTTACCCACCATAATTATTTTAAAAACCTTTATATATCCCTCTATGGCATATTTAAGTCTCAGTGGAATGGTGGTCCTTTTGTGTCCCAAATTTATCAAAAATATCTTGGGACAAGGTTTTCACAGTGACAACTCTCATTGTGAGACAGCTAGCAACTCCATTTGTTTGTCTGAGTTTGCAACAGTACTGTAACTAAATACTAAAGATTTATATGCCCTCAGTTTCTATTTACTATACATGCTGTGTGTCATGCGACTCCAGTCAGATCACCCGAGAGTACGAGTCAGCCAATCTGGTTTCTTCTATCAAGGTTAATATTTTCAAATAACAATCATTACCCCAGACAGTGAGTGACATTACATATTCACATAAAATCAAATTTTCTCTAGTCATAAAAAAAAAAATAAAGTAAACAAAACTTGCTAGCTAGCATTAAGTGAAACAGTCAAGGGAATCTTTCTGCCTCCACTTAAGCTCTGCCCATAAAAAAGGTCACAGTGTTTACTAACTGAAAAGGGGTATATTGAGGATTTTTTTTGTCTACATTAAAATATCAGGACAGTTGTACCACCCTTACATTTTTTTACAATTAGTTCCCATTTGTAATCAGAAATTAAAATAATGCTTATTATAGAAGTGGTGTATTCAAGTCATGCATGAATTGGATTTGTATTTTTGAATAAATAGACATTTTCTAAAAAGAAAAAAAATTATCACCTTATTGACACATATTCCCTCACTGTTTTGCTGCATGTGTTTGTGCAGGAGCATACAGATGGAATGACGCTGGTGAAAGAGGAGGTTGATAAAGAGGAGGGCAAGCAGGAGCCGGAGGTGGTGTATGAGACCAACTGCCACTGGGAGGGTTGCTCCAGGGAATTTGACACCCAAGAGCAGCTTGTGCATGTAAGTGGACACCATGTTTATGTTATCAATTGAAATATAAATCAAATGTTCAGTCTCTTCATAGAATCATTCATGATAAGGCTCTCAAATTGGTGGAAAAGACACACATATGCACACAAACACATTGAAAGCCTATACATGGCTTCAGACATCCTTTTTTCACAACCACTCTCCCAAGCTCAAGTAGAGAGTGAAAGGACATGAAAGCCCACTTTCTGTCGCCTTTAAACATTTCACTCTGTACAACACACACAGACATTATTTAGCTGCTCTTTTGTCCTATAATCCACACAAATACACACATCCACCGAAACACCCACAACTCCCAAAGGCATCTGATACAAAGATTCCCAGTTCTCCACAGCTGTCTATCCCTTCTCTGACATGGCAATCCATGGCAGCCATGCTAACCCCTATCTATAATTGAAAGCCTCCAGTTGGAATGGCCTGCGTGACACATTTTAAGTCTTGTCCCCAAAGCTTAAAGATCTTGCCAACTTCTTGCCTGTGCATTTGAAAGAAGGATATATGTACATTTTGATATATATAACAATTATTTCCGGCAAAATATTTAATTCAGTAATTAAGTTGACAAATTACACAGACATTGATTTTCAAATCAAAATTTTAGATTACATTTAGTTAAAATCTCTCTCTCTCTCTTTCTCACTCTCTCTCTCTGGTGTGTTGCATGCTGGGAAGCGAGAGTGTGGCGTGGGGTGTGAGAGGCACGTGCGTGAATGCAGCGAGTGCTTGCAGCAAGTATTCTTGTACGGTTTTCCCTCTTTATAGTCTGTTGTTTTCTTTTTTTGAATTGGTGGTCCTTTAGGAGGTGTACCGCGAGTGTTGCGGTACTGTAAACGCCGGGATGGCGGCAGCTTCCGTGCAGGGAACGCCACCTGTTCTCTCACCCCATAATGGGTGCAGGTGTGCGTCACCCCGGTGTTACGGTCGAAGAGTTGCTGTTAATAGTAGGAGAGAAAGTCGGGTTCGATAATATACCGTCGGCCTCGCGAATGTGCAAATCGATTGTTGTCTTTCTGATGAGTGAAGCTTTAGTGAATCAGCTGACTGTGAGCGGAATATGGGTGAAGGAAACTAAAATTACCATTTCGAATGTCCCTCCGTTTATTTCTAATGATGTCATCATTAAAGAATTAATGAGACTCGGAAAGATCGCGAGTCCAGTTAAAATTATCCCATTAGGGTGCAAAAATGCCTCGCTCTAACATGTGCTCTCTTTTAGACGTGTCGTTTATATATTCTTAACTTCACCAGAGCGCACACTAGAAATTTCTTTCCACGTTTCCCATGGAGATAATTCATACATGGTGTATGCTAGCACTGAGAGTCTTAAATGTTTTGTATGGGGTGACCTGGGGCACAAACGTTTTTCGTGTCCGCACAAAGAAGTGTTAAATGACCCGCGCCCGTCCACATCTCATATGGATATACATAACTCTGCTCTTCAAACGAAGGAGAAGGGAAGAAAAGGCCCAGAGCAGGTTGAGGGAGCTGCTGAAGTTAAGGGACAGAATGAGGTGAGTAAGATGGGTAACGAAAAGCCTGGATGTAGTTATGGAAATGCTGAGAGTGATTTTAGAAAACCTTTGAGCACTGAACAGCTTGGTTGTAGTTCTGTTACTGGAGGAATCGAGAATGAGTCTAAGGCTGTTGTTTTTGTTACTAGCGGTGATGAAGAGATGTGTGTATCCTCTGCTGCAGCTACAGCAGGAGGGTCTGAGGAGGGCCTGGCTGATGAGCTAGACAGTTTATCTCAGAAAACTGATTATAGCATTAAAGATGATGAACAATGGTCAGATTCCACGGATATGGCAGGAGAATATGAGAAGGATTTGTACTCTGTTGAGGAAATTAATTCCTTTCTAGACAAAACAAAAGGTAAAGCAGGTGTAGAAGTCTGCATTTTTTTCCCCCGACCCCGATAAGTTTGTATATTCTGTGATGAGGGCACGAAAAGTCTGTAGTTACAATTAAATTTCACAATAAAAGCGGTTTCGGCTGAAGAAACATATTACTGCCATTAGACAAGCAGGCATTTCAAAACAAAAAGAGAGGCTAAAAAGAGGGAAAGCAAAATGAAAATGACTTGTAGCAGTTTTTCTTTTCTATTCTGTCTTTTCTTTTCCCTTTTTGTCTTTATGGAGATCTTAAGATTGGGATCCCTTAATGTGAATGGGATGAGGGATGTAAGAAAAGATCATTTGTTATCAGAAATAATTAATTTGAAAGAGCTGAATGTTATTTTCCTTCAGGAGACTCATAGTAATCAAAGCAATGTGGAGTGGAGGCTGTGGTGGGAGGGTGAACATGTTCTCAGTCATGGGACTAATTTAAGTGCAGGGGTGGCTGTGCTGTTTTCCCCTGCTCTTAAAGCCAAAATTTTAATGAAACACGAGTTAGAACCTGAAAGGCTGCTAATTGTATGGGCAGAAATAAGTAGTTTTTGCTTTTTATTTGTGAACATTTATGCCCCGAATACTGGCCCTGATAGAATTAAACTCTTTATTAAGCTGAAACACTATTTAAGGCAAAACCAGAATGACAATTTTATTGTTTTGGGTGGGGATTGGAATTGCACAGTGGACTTTACACTTGATAGAAATGGGGAGGAGCCGCATTCACAGTTAGCACACTGTTTAGCCAGTGTGATTGGGCACCTGAATTTCTTAGACGTTTGGAGAGAGCACAATCTTTCAACACGACAGTACACTTGGGTGAAAGTCAGCACTGGTCTGATTTCTGCTGCATGGTTGGACCGTTTTTATGTATCTGGAAATATGAGAAATAGAGTTAGAAATACAACTATTGTCCCCATATGCTTCTCTGATCATAAACTTATCACAGTTGATTGTGTCTTGGACATAAGACCTCACAAAAGTTATTATTGGCATTTCAACATAAAACTTTTAGAAGATACATTTTTTATTGAGAAATTTAAGTTTTTTGGGAAAAGTTGGAAAGTAGAAAAGGCCCATTTTGATAGCATAATTCAGTGGTGGGAAGTGGGGAAAGCACACATAAAATTGTTTTGTCAGCAATATGCTTCTTATTCCAAGACATTGGAGCAACTGGAACAAGAAATTATTGCTATTGAGAGAAATATGACTGGTAACGATGTTGTTGGTTTAAAAGAAAAGTGGACTGAAAAGAAACTTTCCTTAAGTTCGATTTTAAATGAAAAAGTAAAGGGTGCACTTATAAGGAGCAGGTTTTTAACAGTGAGAGATATGGATGCTCCCACTTCTTTTTTCTTTAATTTGGAACGCAAAGCTGCTCAGGATAAGCAGATGTACAACCTGAAGGACAGTGCTGGGCCTATCACTTCTGATCTGGTGGAGATGCGCAGACTGGCTGTAGACTTTTACTCTACTCTTTTTGCTGCTGAAAACTGAAATGGACATGCTAGAAAAGAACTCCTACAGGATCTCCCTGTCCTAACTTCAGAGCAGAAGGAATTTGTGGAAAAGAGACTCACTTTTGATGAGGTTACTGCCTCAGTGATGGAACTCTCTTTAGGCCGTACACCCGGAATAGATGGTCTTCCTACTGAGTTCTATAGGAGCTTGTGGACTGTCATCGGGAATTACTTTTTTAAAGTTCTTCAGGAATCAGCTATTGAAGGAAGTCTCCCTAAGAGTTGCCAGCATGCAGTTTTAACTTTGCTTCCAAAAAAAAGGAGACTTAACTTTATTAAAGAATTGGAGGCCGGTGGCACTTCTATGCTCAGAGTATAAGATTCTCTCCAAATGCCTAGCCAAAAGATTAAATATTGTACTGCAACAAATCATACATAAGGACCAGTCTTACTGTGTAAAGGGTAGATCTATTACAGACGATTTGCATTTGGTGAGAGATCTTTTTGATTTTGCTTCTTTTAACAATGTTGATGTGGGGTTTTGTCATTGGATCAGGAAAAGGTTTTCGATTGGGTAGATCATGTCTACCTTTTTGAAACGCTTAAAGCCTTTGGTTTTGGGGATAATTTTATTTCACTGATAAGACTACTCTACTCTGAAGCTACATGTTTAATTAAAATGGCTGGTGGCCTTAGTGTTCCTATAATGGTTCAAAGGGGTATCAGACAAGGCTGTCCTCTTTCAGGGCAGCTGTATAGTATCATCATTGAACCTTTATTATGTAAACTAAGAAGAGAGTTAAGGCGTCTACAAATTAATACACTGATTCCTCAGTTGCCTGTTAAACTTTCTGCTTATGCAGATGATGTCACGGTTTTAATTAAAGACCCTAGAGATATTCAACATCTAGAAGAAAGTTTAAAATGTTACGGTAAAGCCTCCTCTGTGAAGGTTAACTGGGCCGAGAGTGAGGCTTTTTGGTGTGGAAAAGATAGTGATGGTCCCTTAATTCCCGGGGGGATGAAATGGGGAAGGGCAGGTTTAAAATATTTAGGTGTGTTCTTGGGAACTGATGAATATATGAAGCAAAATTGGGAAGGTCTATTGGAGAAAGTGTGTGCTCGGTTGTCTCACTGGCATTGGCTGCTACCCCAGCTGTCCTACAGGGGAAGAGTACTGGTTTATAATAATCTGGTTGCCTCATCTTTGTGGCACAGAATGATGGTGCTAGAGCCCACTGAAGACTTGGTAAGAGACATTCAGCGACTTTTTCTGGTCAGGACAACACTGGCTAAAAGCCTCAGTCCTCTTTCTGCCGAGAAAAGAGGGGGGGGGTCAGGGGCTCATCGACATTAGATCACGTATAAAGGCCTTCAGAGTCCAGACTGCTCAAAGGCTCAAAGTCAGTGTTAAAATCATGGACACTTTTAAAGATTTCTTTAGATTTAGGTGATTCTCATTTTCAGTGGCTAAAGGAAGAACCTTTGTTTTTCAACCCAGCACTTGAGTTGACTTTTTTTAAATCCCCTTTTCTGAGAAATGCTGCTCTTTCCACAAACATCACTAAAGTAAGACATCTAGCCTCCGAGGATGGCTGGTTGTCTGCAGAGACTTTGGCTCTTAAGCTTGGCATAAGATCTGTTCGAGTTACTCAGAGGCGTCTGATCGAAGTGCAGGAACGATTGCCGCAAAATTACAGTGTGTCCCTGGTTGTGCCTGTTGAGGAGGAAGTATTAACCTTCCCAGACCTGGAGGTTTCAGCGAAAAATGGTGAGTGGCAAGAAGTAGAAGGCAACATCCTGTGCTTTGCATCACCACAGTCAGGACATTTTAGGGCTGTTGGGAAGAAGCAACTGTATGAGATGTGTGTAAAGGCTCTTCACTGTCATACTCTGGAGAATGTGAAGGAGTTTAAGTGGTTGGACTTTTTTGGGCCAGGCTCTTCACCCAAATGTAGTTGGAGTACCTTGTACAAAAAAACCCCATTGAGAAACGGTCTGGAGACCTACAGTGGTGGATTGTGCATGGTATAATAGCTATGAACAGACACAGAGCACACATTGATTCACAGGTAGGGGAGGGTTGCCCTTTCTGTGGACAATCAGAAACAGTTTTTCATTTATTCTCTGATTGTGGAAGGCTTGTTCCTCTGTTTTGTTTTTTGGAGGAATGCTGCCGTAAGCTAGGGGAGGTTTTTACTAAAGTTTTCTTTATCTATGGTCCTAAATAGAAACATTCCAAAAGGGAGATCCATGTATTAGTAAATTTTGTTTTTGGCCAAGCAAAGTTGGCTATGTGGCTGTCACGCAAAAATATGATTGCTGGAATGAGGCAGACTGATGTTACTTTGGTTTTTAGAGGGTTGATAAAATCACGTTTAAAGGTTGAATTTGCATTTTACAATTTAACAATGGATATAGAGACCTTTAAATACAGGTGGGGTATTAATAACTGTATTTGTGAAGTTGACTGTGATGGATTTCTGAACATTTATTTATGATACAAATTATATGATTTTTAATGTTTTCCCTTGGGTTGTCTGTTTTTCAGATTGTTTGATTTTACCTAATTTATTTATTTATTTTTCATACCTGTAGAGTGTGTATTGATTATGGAAAAGTAACACGTTTTTAGTTTTTTGTGGTGATTAAAGAGATGTTAAAAGTCAAAAATTATCTCTCTCTCTCTCTCTCTCTCTCTCTCTCTCTCTCTCTCTCTCCTCCCTCTCTCTCTCTCTCTCTCTCTCTCTCTCTCCCCCCATATATATATATATATATATATATATATATATATATATGGGGTGCGATTTCCTGGGGGGTATTAATGTTTGAGGTCTTAATGGACCGCGTTTCAGTCATTATAAACATTGAAAGAAACATTCAAATATAGTAATAAAAACAGTTTTATTGAGACTTTGGCTGAATTAAAATGCAGTATGTGAGCATAAGGAGGCAATACAATACAACACACTTACGTCATAAATATGCTAATTAGCGCATGACGTCATCTAGCAACATTTAGCGACTTTTCAGGCGAGAGAATTTGGCAACACTGCATTGGAGCTGTGTGTCGAAACAAAGGAAGGCAGCATATTCAACATATTACTGAAGCGGGAATAAACATCACAATCTGATTATCTGTTTCTATGATGACAAGCAGAGTTAGTGAGAATGGCCAAAGTTACACATATGGTGTTTCACTCAATTGAGGCTAAAGCAAAGGTTTTTTGATTACTCACTCTTGCAGGGTGCCAACTCTCACACATCACGCCAGATGCGTGAGAGTTGGCAACCCTGCTCTTGAGCATCTGCCGTGAGTGATTTCAATGTTAAGCTAATGTAGAGGTCCTGTGGCGGGAATGAGGCATTTAGCGCGGTGCGGGCGGGTCCGGTTCACGCAAAAGAGGCAAATTGACTAGCACAGATAATACATCTGTCTTTTCTATCATTTCACTGATTTAATTCTTGCATGTTTTTTCATTGTGCTTGATCACAGTTCATATGTGTGGGGAAAGATAAGCTATTAGAGTAAAAATATTGCATTAGGCTGCTTCATGAGTTAATAAGATAAAAGATTTTACAATTCCTGCAAATGCAGTGATGAAATTCATGTTCTCATGATTTATTTTTATGAATTAAAATGTTTCAAACATCCCCCTCTGTTTTTTTTTCACAAATCGCACCCTGTGTATATATATATATATATATATATATATATATATATATATATATATATATATATATATATATATATATATATACACTGTATGTATATATAAGTGGTGGGCATAGATTAGCGCTCTCGCTCTCTCTCTGCCCTGTTAAATTGACAGGACTTAAAAACACATGCAAATGATAAACTTTCACTCTATGATGGTTAAGCTGTGCAATTAATCCACGAATCACATTCATCAAGGGCCGGAGAGCAGCTAGCCCGTACAGTTAATGAATAACAGATCAAATATGACAGCCTACATCACACATCCTGCAATGTTTCTATCGTGGATTCTTACACCGCGATATTGATGCTTAAACGACACATCGTGCAGCCCTAGTTCACGCGATTGTGCTCCGTCAGTGCATTCCAGGAGCAGTGCGTCTGCAGCAGTGCAGTGATTGTTTACGTACCGGGTAGCGGACTGCAAACGCTTCCTGTGTGAAAGCACAAGTATGAGTCTGTGCTGCTTCAGCACCACATACGAAACTCACAAGTACTGCATACACGGATTATGTTTGAAACAGGCGTGCGTTTGTCGAGGTTTCCATTGGGAAGCTTCTTTAAAAAAAAAAAATTCCCTGAAGGAATTTCGGCTTCAGCTGCATCCATGTCAGCACGTCACGTTTGATGTGGTTATTTCACAGTAGGTATACACACAGGTTCAAAGACTCGTTCTCGCCCCCTACAGTGCAATTCGGTTAGGCATACATCCGCGCTAAAATATCAAGGTGAAAGTAATCATAGCTCGCCTAGTATAGACCCAGCTCTCAACCCAACTTTGAAAATAGATTAACGGCGATATTTTTTTATCGGCCGATAAGAGTCTCCCATTAATGCAGCACGTTAATGCTGATAACATCCCACCACTACTAATATATATATATATATATATTCACCTTATTCCGCCCCGCCCACTTTTAATACTTCGCATTTCCGCATTTTGTCATCCGACTTAAGCTAAACCGATACGGCACGTCCGGTTACTAGTTTAGTAGTTGTAAGATTGTTTATAGCTAGCTATAACTGTGGCGAAATGACAAAGAACGTTATGTTATAAATTGGGAGCATGAGGAAAACGTCTTACGACGATCAAATGGTCTCAAATTGTCCCATCGATCATCGCTGTTAACGTTGGTAATGTTAGACGATATGAAGTGGCCAGAGTTAACCTATATGTTTAACTGCCCTGTCAGAACAAGTTGATGGAGCAGCAAGGAAATTTTTTTTCTTTTTAAATGTACTGAGGCTTTACATAGTGTTTACATAGTGAGACAGTCGTCTTTTTAAAATTGAACGTGCAACCAGCCAGTCGAGCAGTCTAAACCTCTCAGCATGGTGCTGGATAGTTTTGTGTGTGTGTGATGTTAACATACATGAAGTTATAAATGTTTAAACGTATATTAACGTGTTTGATGACCATCATCAGACTAAGTATTTTGTCTAATAACTTAATTGTACAGTGGAGTAAGGTAAGTGAACGTTTATCAGTTACACATTAGAAAAGGAGGCTGGAACTTGGAAGTGAAAAACGCTTTATATCCAGGTATGCATAATGATTAGGCAGATTTTATTTTACAGATAAAACAAGCCAACAAAAAGATTATATATCACTTATAAAAGATTAAATGCAAAATTAATAGTTAAGATTGGTGTGGTTTGGATTTGGTCAATTTTACCAAAAAATATGATCAGAAAATCAACTTGCCTCTTAATTCTGCACAGTGTATATGCAAAAGGTAAGGTAAAGGTAAGATTTGGTAGGTGTACATTAAGTCTAATCAATGAATAATGTAGGTAAATGTCAAGTGTAATAATAATAATGAATGATTATGAAATAAGACAACTGTAAAATCTTTGAAATGTATTTTAAGTTTGCCATGTTCTGTACAGGGCTGAGGGCCTGTAAGCTGCTCATCTGGGTTCCATCACAGCAAGTTACATGTGCCACACAATGAGCAATTCTGTGCCAAGACTGTAGCTAGACTACACACCTTTTATTTTAAGTGTATGCTTCCTCGTGTCAGATGGGTTTCAGGCAGGCGATCTGCTGCTTTCCACAAGATACTTGCAGCTTTGTAAATGAGCAGGAATGAGAATAATTAGGTTAAGGATAGGATATTAGGTAATTGAGATGGGATGTAGAGGATATGGGTGAAGACTAACTATATGAAATAAGTTGTTTTAAATCAGTTGTGTTAAACAAGAGACAGACTTGTGATTAGATTTTTAGAACATGGATAATTTTATATAAGTTGTATAAAATCATTTGTGATGTGTTGATCAGTGTTTGTTATTTTCAGGAAGCAAGAGACACCTCCTACTGACCATCCTATAAAATTTCAACATTTAATTTCCATATGTAATAAACCAAGATGGAATTAACTTGCAAACTTGACATGACTTATTCATTCAGATCAGAGATTAAAGATAAAAAAAAGAGACCAAATTAAGATAAATAAAAACTATTTACAGCAGGTAATGTCAGGTGACACTGTAAAGGTTCATAAAAATAACTTATTACAGCAGGTAACTTCTGGTGACATTGTAAAGGTTCATAGAAATAACTATCACAGCAGGTAACTTCTGGTGACTTTCAGCAAGATCAGGGGCATGTGGATCTGATCACCCTCACAGTTGTCCTCTGCATCACTGGTGGTCATCGGTACATCTGTAGAAATTATTAAGCTTTTTTAAATGAGGACTTACAATATATCATGAGTTAATTAATTAATATATGATGGGACCCGAACTTAGAACTGTGTGTGTGTGAGAGAGAGAGAGATGCATTAGAGACAAAACAGTATACACACTCTTAACTGTAGTGTTCAAACGTAGGTCAGTATCTGAATGAGAAATGTAGCTAGCTGGCCTGCTATCACCTGCAATCTCTGTAGCAGGAATAATGTGAGCTATTGTAATGTACTATAATATCTTGTACTACCGTAAATATTAAATAAATAGGTGGACAATGGTAATCATGGAAAATTCGTTGTACTTAGTTAACTCCCTGTTACTGATCTTAAATGTATTCATAGAACGGACTTCATAAATCTAACGTTAGGCGAGCAAACACATAGCTAGTTAAGTTAAGGTTAGCTTACCCGGATCTGACAACCTTTTCATCCCCGGTGTGACCTCTTTAACGGAACATCGTAGTCGAGCCATTTCTCGATGTAAGGGTGTTCGTCAGTCGCCCTCCTGTCCATGAAATGGTACGAACACACATAAGAGCGCTTGGTTGTTGGGTGCAATTGTTTTTTTAATACAATTGTTATGCAGCCCCTAACTGAGCATATAATACTTGATATATTTGCGTTCTGTTATCTATCCAGCCACTAGCTTAGGTACGTTACATCCGGTCCCTCAGCCAGAAGTAAGATTACAAAACGAGCGCAATGGCGGCACCGTTGTTGCCATGGAAAATAAGGTGAATATATATATGTGTGTGTGTGTGTAGAAACTAAACAAACTGAGACAGACTAAATCCAGAAGAACTGTGGCAATTTCTTCAAAATGCTTCAAGAAACCAGCAAAGCTACAGTACTGTGCAAAGTTTTAGGCACTTGTGTAAAAATGCTGTAAAGTGAGGATGCCGTCACAAATAACAAAAAATAATAAATAGATTTTATTAATTAACTTTTGTTAACCTAACTAAATTAAATCAACTTTTGGTGTGACCACACAATGTGTTAAAAAAGCTTTTGTCCTAGGTGCACTTGGGCATTGTTTTTCAGATAGCTTTGCAGGTAGGTTTCTTGAAGTGTTTTGGAGACATTGGCACAGTTCTTCAGGATTTAGTCTGTCCCAGTTTGTTCTGTTTCTGGTGAGATCAGATGGTCAGATGATCAGATTTCTTGTGTGGAGCACAGGCTGTTGTCAGACTCCTTGTGCAAACAAAAATCTCACTGGATTATTACAATTAATGGCAAACATTTTTTTGGAAATGTACTACTGACACACTACAGCAAAATATGGAAATAACTGACTTAAAACCATTTGTTGAAGGTGAAAATACTACTGGCCTAAGACTTTTGCACAGTATTGTGCATAAATATGATTTTATTCTATCCAAACTATCCATTAACAATTTTAAAAAGTAATACATTAAAGAAATAAATTATTTATATCAATATCCCATATTCCTCTAATTGTTTGAAATTATTTATTAGGATTAACCCCTTGAGATGTAACATTTATTTTTTTTTGTCATAACGTTTCCTTTTGTGAATGCCTGCTTATGCCCAATCTAAATATTAGTAAAATTTGTAAAAATACGGGTAAAAATACAGGATATTTTACGGGAAAATACTAAAACGGGAAGACAGGGGGAAAAGAGCTAAAATACGTGAGAAACCCGGAAAAAATGGGAGGGTTGACAGCTATGTTTCTGAGCCAAGTTGATTTTAAATGCAGCTTCCAAACGACCAAAAAAAAAAAAAAAAAAAAACAACAGAATAATATTTTTTATATATTTGATATAAACACACTGTTGTGATTAGATCGTTCAGTGCACAGCATCAGCTGCTAAATTCAAATCTGTGTTCGCTGGCTGGCGCTGAGCCAGAGACGTTCGTACAACGCTTCATGATAACCAATCAACGGTTCTGTTGCGCGAATGCAATGGCCAATCGGAGACGTGCAGAAGAGTCATCATGTAACGCTGTGTTTTTGTTCACTTGCTCGCTGACTGAATTATTTAGCGAATTCTTTCTTCAGAGAGAGAGATAAAAAAACTTTTAAAAAATCCTGATGTGAATAATGTAATGTAAAGTGCTTCAGTGATTGTAATGGTAGTTTTTGAGAGTGCCTGAACTCAGGCTAGACTGAATGAAAATGTTATTTGATAATGTAAATGTTCTTTACTCTCTGTAAAATGAAAGTGTTAAAATAAGTAACTTACAATATTGTTATTAAAATTTACATTAAATACAAATTCAGTCGTATTAAAAATATTTTATGGCATGATATGGCACTTAAGTTAAAAGTCGGGGTTTTATGTTAATAGATTACACTTCCTTTCCATTTATTGATCAAATAACAGTCTATAAAGGTGCAAAACGCGTTTACTTACACGTTTGAGAATCGAGATATTTCCTGATATATTAAGCATGTTTGGAATTGTTTTGAATAAAAAGGAAAAATAAATAAAACATAAGCCTATATAAGTTATACCGTGCTTTCATAGCATGACTCAGTTGTTTATTGTTTTGTATCAATATTTAAGGTGGACTTATTGATTAGGTGCAAGAGTAGTAGTGATGGTTAAAATAATAGATTGATAATGAAATAGTAGATTGTGCCTTGTTCCTAGATGGACAGAAACTGGAAAGTAATAGATCAGATGAGGAGATGGAGATAGAGGAAGAAAAAGAGGCAAATGTAGACGCACAAGTGACAGAAAGAGCAGGTAAGCAAGCCAGGAGACAGAGGCTGGTGAGAAAGAGGAAAATGTAGAGTTTTTTTTTTTTTTTTGTAGTTTTTACTATGACAGCTGTTCTTAATTATTCTGTAGAACAGAGAAGAAAAAGCCATCAGGTTGGGACAATTTAAGACATTTCAGTTTCTAATCCCAGAGCTATTATTCAGTGGAAATAATTTTTCTTTTTTTACTTTTAAACTTAAAATTGTCTCTTCTAATCTTTTTCTTTTTCAAAACTGCATCACAGCATTTGCTGCCGTATCAATACATAATCATCCATATCGATACGCATATCGGCAAGGAATGCATCACAATATATTGCTGTATTGCTATTTTGAACCGCGCTATTTAAAGCCTTGTTCAATGTGTCCCTTTTATACTTTGAGCACCTGCCCCTCCAAAGGTCTCTGCACGGCCCTGCAGCAGTGAACACACACACCCAGAGCAGTGGGCAACCATTCATAATTTTGCAATTGTGACGCACACAGATGTGCTTTACAGTCTTAAATGCATTCAGGAATAATTTGAAACATATTTCCAAAAGAAAACCAATAAGAGCGTTATCAGAAAGTTGTAACGTCTCTAGAACAGACATAAGTCAAAATAATCACTATAGTAAAGGTGTAACAAAATGTATAGACTTATGGCAAAAAATATATAAATAAATAAATCATGTGTCCAGGGACTTTTTTTTTTCTTTTTTGCCATGCACTGGTCATAGAGCTCATTAATTGTAGGGGTGCCTCAAATGTTGAAATAGATTTGTTATACATTATACAGGTTCACACGTAGGCTACTCCGTCTGCAGTGCATATACAGTAGGCATGTGTATACGGTCAGCAGTAAGAGCGCGTAAATGTAACGAGAAAGCACATTCAAATAATGCACAAGTGCTAATCTCTCTGTTCGCAAGCAGATTTCCTTTGCTCTTTCACAAAACCAGACCAAATTGTGCTATAAAGCAATTTAGACATCGTGCACGCTGAAATCGTGAGTTTATGAGAAATTAACAGAAAATAACTGGCACCGCACAGCAAAACAGGAAAACCAGATCCAGGCAGAGCTCAGCAGCGGTAGACAGTCAGTGGAGCAAGCAGTCAGAAGGGAACATGTTGACAGCACAATGTCAATTATGTGATAATATGAAGTCTGTTAACGCCTGTTAAAACAGGCCAGAGATGCTGA
This sequence comes from Carassius gibelio, assembly GCF_023724105.1. NCBI lineage: Eukaryota > Metazoa > Chordata > Actinopteri > Cypriniformes > Cyprinidae > Carassius > Carassius gibelio. The sequence continues at coordinate 22,707,834 of NC_068394.1, read as the reverse complement.
AGACAGACTACAGAGATGCTGAAGACAGACTACTGTAGCAGGCAGATCACTGTTCATGATGCAAGAACTATTGGAAGAAAATCCTCAATATTGATTTGGGGGTTTATATGAATGTGTTTCTGAGGGAAGCTGACTGTCTTCTGAAAAGTTTGCATGGTATAGTTTCACAAAGCTTCAAATTGGGTTATTATTAAATTCAATTATTTGTATGATTATTATTATATAACTAAATGATATAAATATATGGATTGTATAAATAAAATTAAATAACTAATTACAGATTTTGGTTAAATAAAGATGCCACTCTTTATTTATTTTATTATTTTTATTTTTAGGAAGCAAATCAAAGAAGAAAAAAAACAATTCTACTGTTTCTAATATTCTGAATGTTGCTCGAAAACAAAATATATTGTGTCCAGCAGGAAAAAGTTTTTTTTATTTTTTTACCCAATAATTAAAAAACAAAAAAAATATAAAGAGCTGTAACAACAATACCGTGATACCGTGATATTTTTGCTTAAGGTTATCATACTGTCAAAATCTCATACCGGCCCATGCCTACCTTTGGATTACAAGTCCGAATCTCTAACCATTAGTCCACGACTTCCCACATAAACATAAAGCAAAAAATAAAACACAAATTAAAAATATATCCATAAACAACACTAAACACACACACACACACAAAAAAAAAAAAAAAGGATTTCCATATAAAAGGGGGGTTGGATTTCCATATATCGAAGCAATATAAGACCACTCCCCATATCCTAAAAGCTCAATAAGATTTTTGGGATGGAGAAAAAATAATAAAAATGTAAGATTCCAAACATTCTTATTAAATGTCTTATCAAACTTTTATTTAGATTTACTAACCTACACCCTTGAGGTGCTAGCAGTTATATAAATATTGTTCAATTGTGTTCTAAAATATAGTGGCTCAGTGATGTCAGTGTATTTTTCCCTACATAGCACAGTGTAAATTTAGGTTGGAATATAGGTTTTATTTGTTTAGAATTTTTTTTATTTATTTATTATTATTAATTTATTTTATGCCGGTGTGCTTTTTCAGCTATATGAAACATGCTCACATCATGACGCAAGGCACATTTTTAGCACTCTTGATTAGATAAACATCAAATCTCTGCAATTTAGCGCACGTATCTACACTACACAGTCAGCATAAACCAGCCGGGTGTCAATTTGTGCTAATTTATTTAATTATTTCCCCTTTTTTCTTTATTTCTATTTTACTTTTTCCCTTGTATTTTCAAACACCATGACCCTTATACCCCAACTACAGGTGCCTAAGTTCTCTCCCATTCTTTCTAATTTTTTTTTTTTTTTACATATTTAGACCTATATCCTTTTGCCCCTCCAGAGTTCATTTGTACTCTTACTTGCTGTTTGACAAGATTTAATTTCAAATCCTCTCTCAGACTCTGTCTCTCCCTCCACCCTCATTTTGGTTCTGACTGATGGTGGCGCTGTGGGGTGGTCTATGTCTTTGTGTGCGTATGGTAAGAATGGCATATTTAAGCTACTCCGTGCTCCTCCCTGTGCTGGGGGAGATAAACTAGGGCTGAGTGCGAATCTGGCTGCTGGCAAGGACCCTTTAATTGGCAAAATGTAGATTTTTTTTTTTTTTTTTTTTCTCAGGCAAAGGATTAGACACCTTATCTGTCTGGAGTATCTTGCACAGAGATGAAAAGGCTGCACTCAATTACTCATGCCAATTTACTCCCCCCATGCACATTACTATTGTTACTCTCTCATACTCGCTCTCCCTCTTGCGCTCCATCTTTTTATGCCTTTTGTCAGCTTTTTTCATTGCACTTTGGCAACTGACGTGAGAAAAGGGAGCATGATTTATAAGTGTGCATTTGATAATGCTAAACGCTGCTGAAGATCCCGGAGCTTTGTTAAATTGGTGTGAAAACAGGCACTTGTCATGCGTGGCTGCATTTTAATGGTGCAGGGCATGGCCTAGAAAAACTAGCTAGATAAGAAAACAATACAGATGAATTTAAGAGGACTGCAAATTAGGGCAGTCATGCATGTGTGTACTATGATGAAAAGCTCTGTATGTAATCTGAAAATATTCCACTTCACACAGTCAATTTTGCTCAACAGTAAGGTATGAAAACAAAATATCTGGAGTTATGCCCCAGTGTGTATGTGTTTGTATTTGCATGCAACAAACAAATAAATGTAAGCATCTTTGTTCCTTCCTATGAATCTGGGAGTCCCAGCGGTTGCTCTCGTTCTTTACCGTGGCAAGCCGGAGATTAATAGATCTCTCCTCGGAGCCACGAGCATAGCATCAGCACCTGTTAGTCTATTTCTCTCGGCCATAGCCACGCTCACTTACAACCATGTCATCATCCACTCAATAACCATTGTCATTACATCAGGCCATCAGGGCATTAGTGTCACCCCCCTCCCAACACTTCCCTCTCTTCCTTTTCACTCCTTTTATCAGTATGGCCAGGTCATGCATCACGCACGACACCATTAAGCTCATTTGTACAAGTGAGTGTACCAGCATTCAGGGATGTGTTGCAATTTCTCTCTGCCGGTTTCTCCACATTATTGACCGACAGAGCCGGCAGACAGATCACACAGGAAATCCTTCTCATAGTGAGGTATAGGGATGATGAAAGAGAAGTTTTAAATCGAGTGTTGACAAATATTCATTAATCCAAGGCAATGTACTCAAGTTTGGGGTTTTTATTTGCTTTTTTTAGATTGTGATTTTTCAAAAAATGTAGCAGAACATTGTAAAGATCATATGCTACTATTAGACATTTTATCTAATTTAATAACTTTCATCTACTGAAAAAAAATAATTATATATATATATATATATATATATATATATATATATATATATATATATATATATATATATATATATATATATTTTTTTTTTTTTTTTTTCTTTTTTATGCAAAGTAATCTGGTGTCCTTATAGAAGTGGGAATTTTGTCAGTCTCAATACACTCGTTTAAATGGATAAAAATACATGTTGATTGGTCCTGTGTTCATGCACACTATTTAGTGATACTTTAAAAGGCTATGTCTTTGGCTGTATACACACTAAGCATTTCAAAACTGAAATAAACACTGGCCTTATAAAGTAGTTCTATACACCATGTTTTATGGGAGAAATTAATTAAACGGTAATACAAACTGAAATCTGTGCAGTTGCTTTCAATTAAGAACATTTTCATGGTGTTCCTTTGCTGTAAAATCAACCCAGACGTGTGACTTTTTGTCTAAAAGGAATTTATGAATGACAGTCTGACTTTGACTTCTAGTGATGCAGAAGTGCAAAAATAGAGTGTGTGCCTACACATTCACTCGCACACACACAAATGTGCATGTTCCTCTCCTAAACTCTGTGAAAGTTTGGCTGCAACTGCAGCGAGGTGACAGGGAGGACTGTGATGCTTTTTTGTGTCATGAAGAGGAATAGAGGATGAGCTCTGCTCTCTGTCTATGCTGCCACCTCTCACTCTTTTTTAGAAGCTGTTTTATTCTGCCTTTTCTTGGCCTTCCTGCTGTCACTCTGGTCTGTCCCCTCTTCTGCTCTGTATGTGAGGAGAGTCAACTCACTGACAATCTTTCTTTTTCTGTTTTGTTTTTTGGTTTTTCTGTCTGTCTTTCTCACATATATTTTTCCCTGTCTTCCATCCAAGATTTTCTGTCTCTTGCGAAGATGCTCCATTCCTTTGGAATTCATTAATCCAGCTCACTTATGTTCAGGATATTGTGTCTGTCCCTTAGAAATCAAATGGCCCCGGGACAGGAAAAGCACTCATAAGTGCTGCACAATGTTGTCTTTGTGTGGATGGCAGATGTTGACCTCATCTGCTCAGTTTGCATGAAAATGTGTTTTTTTCTTTGAAACCTTCAGCTTTTCACAACTCTCTCTCTCTCTCTCTCTCTCTCTCTCTCTCTCTCTCTCTGTGTGTGTGTGTGTGTGTGTCACAAAGATGGCCAGAAAAATTAGAAGGACCTAAACAGAGACAGCATGTTGAGAGAAAGATAGGATAAATGCAACAGGGAACTGATGGCTTGAAGGAGAGAAAAATAGAAAATTAAAGAGAAAGAGAGGAAGTACTGGGGTTTAGTTAAGCCAGGGGTGACAGTATCAAAAAGAGTGGTGAATAGAGGTGCTAGGCTGCAGGTGGAAAGCTCTGGCATTAGAGATGCTTTCACTAAACTTTCGACATCTTTCACCCCCAAATGCATTTTTTCACCCCCACTCTTGCTCCACCCCTCCCGAAGGCTTAGGTTGAAAGTTGCCACAGTAGCACAACTGTCAGCACTTGTCATGGCAAGGCCAAAGGCCTGTTGTGATGGAAGGTGACAGGATTTTATTTGAAATCCCTTTAAATCAGACACTGAGACTCACAAATCATGCTCACTCACAACAGACTGAGCAGATGAGAGAGAGAAGAAAGAGAAGAAAGACTAGAAAAGGACATTGAAAGGTGACAAATGAGAAAGAATAACTGTGTGAGGAGAAGCAGCGGGTTGTAATTGTCTGGTAAATCACAATGACATAAAAATTCACAATTATCAAAACCATGGTCAAATTTTTTTGCATTGTTTCATAATTGCCTTTTTAACATATGATTTTGATTTTTTATGTCATAATTATGATTTAGTATGTTATGATTTTGATTTTTTTGGTTTATAATTTTGACTTCTGACTATTTTAGATGTTTTGTTGCTATTTCCAATGTATTATCGTACTGTATGACTTAGTATGCTATTATTTCAGATTTTTGTCCTAATTATTTTTTATCAAAGCATGATTTTTATTATGATTATGTGGCAGAAATACAAACTGTATGTAACTGTATGTACACTTTGAAGATAAAGACAGACTTCTTTCGATTTTAAACAGGAATTTCAATTTTGATCCAGTCGGTTCTGTAAGTTCCCTTAAAGTGCTGGTGCTGACAAGTAGACAAGACACTTTAACTTTGGACATCCTCCTTAGTGTAAACCCTGGTTTTATAATGTTGAATTTCTACCATAAGTTCAGATATTACATAGATATTATTAATGTGTTAATGTCTGGGGTGAAACATTTAGCTGCAGTAGACTTGCAGTGCTTGCTGTGGTTAAGCAGTTGATGAGCAGTTGTTTAAGGCTCAATTTTGTGATCCTGAGGCCCTCTAGTGGCACAATAATGCAATTGAATATTTCACATAAAGTATAATTGTCTTCTGCCATATATCATGTTATTCATTAACATGAACGTTGACCTTCTCTTCCTCTCACAGCACATAAATAATGATCACATCCATGGAGAAAAGAAGGAGTTTGTGTGTCGCTGGGAAGAATGTTCAAGAGAGCAGAAACCCTTTAAAGCCCAGTACATGCTGGTAGTGCACATGCGCAGACATACAGGAGAGAAGCCTCATAAATGCACGGTGAGAATTATAATAAATACATATGGTGTTTTTGTGTTTAGACATTCGTTTCAGTAGGTAGGACAAATTTTGATGTGGGCTTACCTGAGAAACTACCTGTTTCAACAGCCTGGGTCTGTCTAGAACAAATCAATATAATTTTGTGTCCTTTTCTCTCTCAGTTTGAAGGCTGTTCGAAGGCCTACTCCAGACTGGAGAACCTGAAGACACATTTGCGCTCACACACAGGAGAGAAACCGTATGTGTGTGAACATGAAGGCTGCAACAAAGCCTTTTCCAATGCATCAGACCGAGCCAAACACCAGAATCGCACACATTCCAATGAGGTAATTTACATACATGAATATACCAAGTATTAAACAAGGTACTTTGTTTCTAACACACTCAGGTTTGGACATGAAGAGATTATAGTCATTAAATCAAAATGTACCTTATTTACTTTATTATAACATGTTCCTGGTCTAATCTTGAACGATTCAACTGTGCACATCATTACAACAGGAAAAACAACATTTTTATTAAAGTATAATTTTCTTCTAAAATATGATGGCATGTTTCACCTCTATATCTTTCAGCCCTTTCAAATTCCTGTCATATAGCAATCATGTGCAGCTAGCTATTTTTCTTCTTTCCTAATTTTATTGTTGAATATTATTTTCATTCAGAATGCATCAAATGTTTATATTGGGTTGCAACTACCATTCATGTTGACTTTAAGTTGGTAACATAGTTAGAAAATATTTATTTATATAACATTCCAATGCTCCCTCTCCTTTTATTTTTCTCAGAAACCCTATGTGTGTAAAATCCCTGGTTGCACTAAACGATACACTGATCCCAGCTCTTTACGGAAACATGTTAAGACTGTACATGGTCCTGAAGCACATGTTACCAAGAAACAGCGTGGAGATGCATACCCGCGTCCCCCACCTCAGCCCCGAGAACCTGGAGGAAATGGACAAGGTCAGTCACCAGGACAGCTGCCTCTCAGAGCGATCACTGACCAAAGGGAGTATAACCATGCTGCCTCAAAACAGGACGAATGTCTACAAGTCAAGTCAATCAAAACAGAGAAGCCCATGGTAAGCCTCCTTCCATTAAAAAAAAAAACAAAACGCAAAAAAAAAAAAAAAAAAAATGCTATGCTAAAGTTTCAACTCCATAAATAACTAAACTTTTAAAAAACCTAACCTTTTATGTCTTTTGTCTTACTAATGTTTACCCTTTCCTTTGCTGTTTTCATAACTGCTCAGCTAATACATCCAGCTACATCTTGCCATGCAGGTTCAAATTAATAACTGAATCTTTTTTTGTCCACTACCACATGCACTGCTTTTCCTCTCTTACTAAGAACAGTGGGTGATAAGGTGAGAATGGTGATGTCATTATAGGTCTGATCTTTTCTCTCTTTTCACTACTCATTTTGTCCTTTCAATTCTGGGCCATCTGGAACAATTATTCAGGCAATGGTCAACAGAATCATGGCATCTCTTACATTATTATAAGTAATGTTTTATATATATATATATATATATATATATATATATATATATATATATATATATACACACACAAACACACACAGGTCCTTCTAAAAAAAATAGCATATTGTGATAAAGTTCATTATTTTCCATAATGTAATGATACAAATTAAATTTATATTTTAGATTCATTGCACACCAACTGAAATATTTCAGGCCTTTTATTGTTTTAATACTGATGATTTTGGCATACAGCTCATGAAAACCCAAAATTCCTATCTAAAAAAAAAATTATCATATCATGAAAAGGTTCTCTAAACGTGCTATTAACCTAATCATCTGAATCTACTAATTAAAGGGTTAGTTTGCCCAAAAATGAAAATTATGTCATTAATAACTCACCCTTATGCTGTTCCAAACATGTAAGGCCTCCTTTTATCTTCGGAACACAGTTTAAGATATTTTAGATTTAGTCCGAGAGCCCTCAGTCCCTCCATTGAAGCTGTGTGTACGGTATACTGTCCATGTCCAGAAAGGTAATAAAAACATCATCAAAGTCATCCATGTGACATCAGAGGGTCCGTTGGAATTTTTTGAAGCATACATTTTGGTCCAAAAATAGCAAAACTTTAGACAACTTTATTCAGCATTGTCTTCTCTTCCGTGTCTGTTGTGAGAAAGAGTTCAAATCAAAGCAGTCTGGATATCCGGTTCGCGAACTAATCATTCAGTTCACCAAATCGAACTGAATCGTTTTAAACTGTTCGCATCTCTAATACGCATTAATCAACAAATGACTTAAGATGTTAACTTTTTTTAATGTGGCTGACACTCCCTCTGAGTTCAAACAAACCAATATCCCGGAGTAATGCATGCACTCAAACAGTACACTGACTGAACTGCTGTGAAGAGAGAACTGAAGATGAACACCGAGCCGAGCCAGATAACGAACAAAACATTGACTCGTTCACGAGTCAAGAACCGTTAAAAAAGAAAAGTGTTTAAAAACACTTTTCTTTTATTGGTCGGATGAAATATGCTAATTTTTTGAGATAGGAAGTTTGGGTTTTCATGAGCTGTATGCCAAAACCATCAGTATTAAAACAATAAAAGACCTGAAATATTTCATTTGGTGTGCAATGAATCTAAAATATATTAAAGTTAAATTTTTATCATTACATTATGGAAAATAATGAACTTTATCACAATATGCTAATTTTTTGAGAAGGACCTGTATATTCAGCATGGTGCATCCTTTTTGTCACAATAAATATTGTTGACTATAGTCCCATGAGTATTATATCAGCTTGCATGATAAAGCTAGTAACTGTATGTGTATTTGGATCTGCAACTTGGTTTTAAATCGGTGAGCTGTGCCTGCACTTGTGGTTTCATTGTGTTTTGCTTCATTCTTTAAGTCTATGTTGAGAAAGCAGCTCATTGTAATCATAATCAAGAAAGATACTACTCCACTACTAACAAGACAGCTCATTCTATTGCAGCCGTTATCAAATTGCAGCATAGACAACAACCTAATTAGGACCCAATAACTCTAAAGGGAGACAATTGCCCATATGGCCTGTTTTCTTAAAATAGGGCAAACAAGCTTACCTCTACTTACACTGTTGGTTATTTAGTTCTGGTATTGCCAGCTGCTGAGCACGAGTAAACCAGTTTGCATTCATCCATTTCCACTGTAAAACGTGTGCCAGAAGATCAGGATTGTTATTTTTAAATATTTCTAAATAAATATATTAAATAACATTTAAAACAAATGTTCTCTCCTCTCCTCTCCTCCCCTCTAAGACGTCTGAGCCAAGCACTGGCAGTCAGTCTTCATGCAGCTGTGACCAGTCCATCAGCGGCCCCCATATCGGCCGTGGAGTCCAGCTTGCTGTGAACAGCATTGGGCTTGCGGGGGAGGAGGCAGTTCTTAAGGACCAGGAAAATGAAAAGGAGGATGAGGAAGGAGAGGGAGAGGAGGAGGATTCTCCCATTATGGACTCTACAGTATCCACTGTAACAACCATGTCAGCAACACTAGCTTTGCAGACTCGCCGAAGTGTAGGACGGCCCCTACGCTGGATGGAGCATGTTAAGATGGAGAGGTTAAGGCAGGTGAATGGAGCTGTGGCTAGGTTAGGACATGTGTCCCCAACACTGCCCCCTAAAGGCCAGGCCCTACCTGCCCTCCTAGGAAAGGGTAAGTCTGAGGGTGTAATCACACCAGGCAGTCTGAACCGTACCTAAGCATATTTGACCCCCAAAGTCCAGTTCATTTGACTAGTGTTCCTTGGCCTGCTTGTAGAGGTGGGCTTGATTCATATTTTATGAGCACTAACAATGACAAATTATGAAACTCGAGACACATAATGTCAATTATACAACTGTTCCATTTTACCAATATCTCTTAACCAATCTATCAACCAGGATCTTTTAAACAACATATTATACATGTGAGTGGACCATGTGTCACTGCACCCTAAATGGCTCAAAGTAATAAGACACAGAGTATACATTACGATGTATTCTTTGATGCTGAGTGAGAGCGCTTTCAGTCCAGTTTTCTTAAAAATTGTTGCATCATAAAGACCTACTCAGGCCTGGAAAGTGCAATATGAATGCAGGCTAGCAGGGGAGTGGAGAGGGGGTACAATCATGTTTGGGCATGGTACAAAACATTTAGTTTAATTTTTGGATGAACTTACCCATTAATTACTAATTATGACTATAATGGCATCATAATGATAACATTAACTTCTCCTAATAAGAGTATCTCTCATCATTAGGTTCATGCCTTGGTAGGAGTAGTTCTGTGGGGGTCCCCAAGCCTCCTCCATGTCCTGAGCCATCCAACACAGAGCTGACAGTGCTAAATTTGCTGTGTGAGCGCCGCGACAGCAGTGGCAGCAACACCAGCTCGGCCTACCTGAGCAGCAGTCGTCGATCCTCTGGCATCTCCCCCTGCTTCTCCAGCCGCCGTTCTAGCCAGGCCTCACAGTCTGAGCACAGCCTCCATCGGCGTATTCACAATCTCAGTGCCACTGACTCTTATGATCCTATATCTACTGATGCCTCACGACGCTCCAGTGAAGCCAGCCAATGTGGAGGTGGAGGAAGTTCAGGTGGGATGGTATACATTGGAAGAGGAGGTATCGGAGGACATGGATTGGAGGCAAGAGGTGGTCTGAACCTCACTCCAGCTCAACACTATCACCTGAAGGCCAAGTATGCCGCTGCTACAGGTGGGCCTCCTCCCACACCCTTGCCAAACATGGAGCACATGAGACTAAAGACACGTCTGGCTTTGATGGAAGATAAACAGAACATGGGCCAACTTACACTACCACCTCTGGTCAGGCCACGTCGCTGTAGTGATGGTACGCATAACTTACATGGGAGTCAAGCACTGTATCAACGAAGGGGACTGTACCCCGTTGAAGGTCCAGGGAATAATGATCGAAGAGCTAGTGACCCTGTGCGTACATGGGATGCTAGTACTTTTGGCTTGCCACAGTTACAGCGTTTCAGCAGTTTAAATAACATGAATTTTCTGCCCCATATTGCTGGTAATTATTATTTAGATAGAGAAGATAACAGTCTGAGCTTACAGAACTACATCTTTCAGAGGAGTCTTCATTCACCTCCCAGCATTGTGGAGCAATCAGCACTTGAGGACTTGGAAATTCTGCCGGATGATTTTGTGCAGTATCTTCATTCCCAAGATCAAAAATCAGATCACAGCCATAACAGTGATTCCAGTCCCCATAGATCCAGTTTTAACCAGGGTACTGCAGATGTCCAGAACTTCCTCAACCCACAACAGCAACAGGAAGAGTCAGAAGGGGAAAGCAATAGTAAAGATATAAAGCCTATCCAGTGGAATGAAGTGACCTCTGGTAGTGCTGATGTTTCTACTCTCAGGCAGCAGAGGTGCAGAAGATTGTCAGACCAGAATGGCATTGTGAGCAACGCCTTTGGTCGCTTTGGAAACATGGTTGTGCAGCAACAAATGCATACAGAGTTCATGGATCAACACTCAACACTTTGTAGAGATGGTGTCCAACACATGGCAGGTATGAACTACAGGTGCATATATCCAGAGCAACATCAACATATTGCAAAGCCATCCCAACAACAGTCCAGGACGAATCCAAGCATTAAGACTGAGTCTTCTTCAACCTGGAAAATGGAATCAAGGCGCAACAACTTTGGTCAACCAGACTTCTCTCAAATCTCTTTGGGCCCCCTCCATCGTAGCTGTACCCAACAGACAACTATAACCCAAACCAACCTCACGGAAAATCAAACAGTAACACATCAAATCAGCAGCAACCTTTTGTTGCAAAGTCCATCTAACAACAGCTTGTCTCCAGAAACACTACTGCCTCACCAACCCCAACCTCCTATGACTCAACCACCTGTCAATAGTGGCAATAGAAACTTAAATCACACACAAACCTACTTCATTCAGCAGGATATCAATGGTCATAACGCACATTCATTCCAGCAGCAAAGTTTGAGAAATGTAACCAATCACTCTCTTGTAAATCAGGTTTCAGGACTGAAGCTTGATGCAGATGATCACATTCATTCCAACACTTCTATCCAGCAACAAAAGCCTGTGTTTATTGCTGATTGTTTTCACACATCCAAAACTTCATCTTCTCATAACATAGCACAGTCAGGTCTAATGGAGTCCTTGAAAGCTGAGACAGAAACACCTTCTGAGGCCCTTCTGTCCCCTGGGATTGATCAGGTGACCAGTACAGTAGAAGAAAGTCGAGGTGTCTTAGATAATTTTGGTTTAGATATTTGTTCCATCCTTGAGGATGGTTCTGAGCAGGGTAGTGTGGTGTCTGACATTATCAGTCCCAGTTTTTTCCAGGGTCTGTCTGGAACTTTCTCTCAGCTGTCTACTCCTCGTGTTTTAGCTCCATTTCATCCAGGAACTAACAACATGGCTATCGGTGACATGAGCTCTCTCCTCACCACCCTCGCAGAAGAAAGCAAATTTCTGGCTATTATGCAGTAATCTGTGCAATCCCCGAAATTGTTGTAGAAAAGACAAATTTAACAGACTTATGTATGTAATGTAAAGATGTGGGATAAGAAAGAAAGTTATTGCTTTATACTCATTAAAATAGATTATTAGGCGATGTTGACAAAGAGATGGTACACAATCTTAAATCTGTCTCATCTTCCTAGAGACATTTCTGGAATAGAGGCTATTTTAAAAACCCTTCTTTTATACTGTTATATGACAATGACAGATGGAGACACTGGTCTTCTTTTTATCACTTTGAATCAGTATTCTCTGTGTTGTTGATATTTTTAGGTTTTGTTGTACATTATTGGTACAAGTGCATGATCATTTTCTTATTAAGTGTAAACAGTGTTCACTTAACTAAGTAGGTTAACTCATGGTATTATGTATCTTTATTGTTGAGGGCATTGCATACTACAAAGAATGTGTGAATATGCACAGACTTAACTGTCATCAGGTCTAAACAGGGTTTAATATCACTCTTAACAGGCCCAAGTGTCATATTTTGATTAAAATATCTAAATGTATTTTAAATGTCTTATATCAACAATGTTGCAATGATCATGTAAGTCTTAATAAATTGACCATTTTTTTCCCCCAACATTGCAAATAAAATGGACCATTTTGTTGTGCAAGGGTATGATAAGTGTAGCGCAAAATGCTAGAGTTGATCATTTAATCTCTTTATTATATTTACTGTATCCTTGTAAATAAATGTTTTTCTTCATTTTTTATATTGCAAAATTTACATTTTGCATTATTTTGATTATATTGTTAGTGACTGGTGTTGGTGTTTAGCAGTGCATTGACAAAAAGAGAAAAATCTCAACATGTTGCTCATTGCACAATTTTTTTTATTTGTGTCCAAAATATGTTGAAGCAATGGTATCAAGTCATGTTTAAATTGATCCAAATATATTAGTAATTTTATTTGTTATCTGGTTTATATCAGTCAGATGTGTGGTGTTTTTGTTACAGCGGTGCAGTGAATCTATAGTGAGAGAGTGTCTGCTTATCTATAAAAACCTCTACTTTCCCCATTTCTGAATAAGGAAAATTATAAACACCAAGACACATCAAGCTCCACTAGAGCAAAGACACTTTTTAGCAGTATTAAAACTAACCTACAGTTTCTACATGCATATGTACAGTGTAATAATTAGGTTCTGTTTGTTTCTGTATGGTTTTTTGAAAATATGTAGTTGTGCATCTGAATATTTCTTTTGTTTTAAACATAGAACTGGTATGACCTATTACTCTTTGAAAGGACTAGAGGCTTCGAGCTTAAGGTATGTGCCTTACCATGTTGTCCATACAAAAGAGACACTGCCAATTTTTTTTTTTTTTTTTTTTTATAGGAATTGGAGAGAAATAAGTTGTCTATTGAAAGAGTCCCGTGACTTCACGTTACATTGAACATCACATTTTGTTGGTAAGGCATTGAGAAATGTTGTTTTTTAATAGTTATTACATTGTTTTTATGCTTGTAAATACGTATTCATTATGTAGACTAGTTAAGAGTTTAGGTGGCATCAGGTATCCTACTCTATTAAAAAGGAATCCCTTTGCCCTGTCTTACATTCAGACGTGATCAAAATAGAATCACGATGCCTAGCACCCTTAGACTGGGAACAAAGTCTAAATGCTCTTTTTTTTATATCAGATTACAACAAATGTTTGTATGGTTTTAATAAAAAAATTAATAAAATATGCAATGGTTGTCTTTGCTGGTGAGTATTTACTATTAATTTACTGTACAAGAAGAGGAAGTTACAGTAAAACACAATATCAGTAGTTAGTGCTTTAATAAAACATGATTAAAATTAAAAAAAAAATTTTTTTAATGATAATCAACAAACATGTGCAATCTGTGTGCAGTATTTACTCTGGCTGTTTATAAAACTATTTTCACTGCTCTAATGCTTTGTATCAGTTCCAACATATTTGTGTGTTGTGCAATAGATAAGCAATATGATTATGAACAGACTATTGATCACATAAATACCTAAGAAAGCTAATGAAACATTATTATTTATATGCATACATCACAATGACTCTATGATGTTTAATGTTTGCATTTGTACACAATCTTGGACTGATGCTGCAGAGGAAATTTAAAATCATGTTGTTCTAAATCGTATTATATTTTAGATATTGTAACTGCATTTATCACAGGTAAATTCACTGACATTAGTGTCAATTAGTTTAGTGACTTATACATATAAACATATACATATATATTTTTCCCTCTCTTTTTTGTCTTGTCTAGTCCTCGTTATTGTTGAGGAAACCTAATAAATTAACCTAATATAAGTTTATTCAATATCAGTTAATTAAGTGTCCAAAAGTAGCCTAATGATAGTGTATTCCAATAACTACACACATCATAATCTCATCTGTTTAGACAAGTAGCCTACCAGATATGGTGTCATGAAATATTTCATGACCTAAATATATACAACTTAATTTGTATTTAAAGTGATGACAATTTAATAAAAACATTCTAAGTTATTAAGTATTACTTTAATTTCCAGTTATTCAAACAGCAATTAAATTATGGAGAAAGCCAGCAAAGAACATTCACATGAATTTTATCACTTACTTCATGCTATAGCCAGAGTTTAAGCAGTCAAAACTCATGTTATAATCAATGAAGCTGTACATACTCTGATAAATTAGTCTCTCAACTTACACCATACATACAGTGCATCTGCACTTTGTTGCTTATGATGAGGGAGTTCATTCAGCAAGCACACACACTGAAGAAAACTCTGGGGTGTCAGTGAATTTGGGGGGTGAGGGAGTAGCTCTATCGAGTTTGGCTCTATATTATAATTTATTTATCTTCATAAAAAAAAAAAAAAAGAAAAAAAAAAGACAAACTCGACGGAGCTAACCCCTAGCCCCTAAAATTCAGCTCTCTTTGTTCTCTTTTTTTTTCTCTCAGCCATATATGTTGATTATGTTTCCTGTGTTGTGCTTTTATTGAATAGCTCATCCAATAAAATAAATGAGCTATTTACACCAATATGTGATGCAGCTGTTGGGCAGTCAACCCTGGTTGTGGAATAAATGAGCACTGTTACCTAAATCTTTTTTTTGTTGCACTTGTGTAGGCACAAAGTGATTTTTTTTTTCCTCTCTTTTCTTTTAAAAGCTGTTAAATTATTAAGCAGTTTCTCATATTTTTCCCCTTGTAATTTATTTGGTGACCACTGGGAGTAGTTCTGGTTATAAAATTTTCTTACTTGGTTTTATTCCCTGGGGTGATGTGTTGTAAAGCAAAAGTCAAATTTTTGCAAGTTCGCTGCATCCTAACAGTATAGAGTTTTTTGTCTTTATTTAAAATCAACACTTTATTTATTAAGAACAGCACATTCTAACATAACGCAGTGGCAGCCCCTGTATAGAATGAATGATCGATTCTCAAGGCATCGATGTCAAATAATTCAGCACCACCTCCACTGTATCGTCGCACATAAGGATGTTTATCTTAAGCAGCCTCCTAAGGGAATATGGCTAGAACAGGTGTACCTTTAGTTAAAACATAGCCTACCTTTGGAGTCTTCCTAGTGCCCTAAGAGACAGCGTTTTCGTTTTTAACTATTAATACTTAATAAAGTTTTTTTTTTTTTTTTCTGTATGGTTAAAGTATGCTATAGCCTATTTGTTAACCCACAGTGAAAAATCAAGCCTGGGCAACAGTTTAAAAGCAGTCTATCTATTTTGGAAAAACACTGACTTTGCACCCTGCATCCAACACAAGCTTGACTGATCATGGGTCGAGAGTAAGGAGAGATGACTGACAGGCCATACTGGAGGATTTGCTGCTCAACAGATCCTGAGCTCTTTGACAAATATCTTATCTTGCAAGATGTGCTTCCTTTAAAAGAGTGCATGTGAACTCAAAATTGAAAGTGAAAGTAAATAATGAGTGCTCATTCAATAGTGATTTAGAGGTTCCCTAATGCACAAATTATACATACCAAAATTATATACAATTCGATGCTTGTGGGAGCAAGTAGTAGGGTGTTGACACAAAAAAATCTTTGCAGAAGTGGGGCAGTAATGGTCAGAAATCCAGCAGGAGCATCATTAAGAAAACAGTTCCATGCAGAACTCTACACCAGACTATCCACACAGCCGATTAATAAAAACTAGACACATTGTGCTTTTACATAGAGCTATATCTGAGTAACTATGTTGAAAAAACAAAGACTCTTTAAGGTGCACGGAAGGATTCAGTGTTTTTTTTATTTTATTTTATTTTTTATCTTAATTTGTAAATTAAGTGAAAACTATTTAGTGTATGCCTAATTAATACAAAATACGGTCTCTCAAAGTATTTAAATTACAAATCAGCTTAGATTTTTTTTTTTTTGTTGTCCATCAAAATATAAATGACAAAATACTCAAAAATAATAAAATACACAATTTAAATACATTTAATTAAAACATTGACCATCTCCGTGTGTATAGAGTGTATGGAGGTGTATGGAGGACGGAGAGTGCCACAATAAATCAAAATTTATTGATTTAATAATTCAAACATAAAATGTTTTATAAATACAAAACTTTTACATTGACAAATTAATAGACATATTTAAAGATGTATATTTAATTATTTTTAAATGTAGTTTAATAAAAAAAAAAAAAAAAAATGTTTTAATGTATAAATAAATGGACACATTTAAAACTGTTTATTTCATTCTTATTTATTTTTAAGTGGCTCTCTCAGTCCTCCATATGAGTGACATGCTGTACTCCCTTTACTATTTTTCAATATTTTAAACAAAATTTGGATAATTATTGTACAATTTTTATTAATGCATCTTTTCTAACTTAATATTAATTGATACTAGGTGTGATTATTTGTACTTTTGTCACACAACAAGACTAATTAAAATCAAATAGCAAAGCAAAACGCTATTACAATTATTTTTAATTTTATTAAACGTATGATACGTTTGCCTTTTATATAAGTTCTCTGCAGTTGTTTAAACGGGCACTAGAGAGCACACGCTCTACTCTTCTCTCTGGTCTTTCTCATAATCTCACTGCAGAAGAAGAAGACCGCGAGCCACTGCTGAAACAAAATGGCCGACGTAGAAATGGATTTACGGAGCAAGAGGGTAAAAACCGGGTAAGAGCACGTGCGTTGTACCCCATCAACATCGTATTTTAGAGCATGTATGGTGGTGTTTAGGGAAAAGGGACAGCTGTGGTCAAGTTTGTGTTGTTCCCATAGTTAACTTTAAAGATTTTGCTCTCTATTTTTCTCCTCGGCTAGTGTTAGTGTGCTAATGCTAAAGCAGTCAGTTGTCAAGATTAATTTGTTAGAGGTGATTTCCGTTGGTTTTGTGAACTCTTTAGTTTTACAAACTTTGAGCTGTGGCATAACATATCCGGTGTTTAAACACTTTTTTTGTTAGGTTCTTTGTTAAAATATCCGTTAATTTTTATATGACATTGTCAAAACGCTTAATTAGTTCGTTATCTATCGAAATTTAGAAAATGTCTATGTTAATTAGATCATAAAATAATTTAATTATAATAAATAAAAATAAATACATAATTATAACTAGTCGTCCCTAGTCCCTAAACAGACCTAATGTTACCCAGATAAATTTGTTGGTGAGTTATATGGTTGGTATTTTTGTACTTCTGAAGAACACCATGTTGCCTTGAAAGCATAACAAAATCAAAAAAATGTTATTTGGTGCCTAAATAAGTGCAAAACGAAATAAAATATTGTGTTTAAAATGTATCTGATGAGGAAAAACTGAAATGTGACCCTTTCTTTTTGTTACGTTTTACTGGTTCTGCATGTTAATATGCTAATGTTATTTATGTTTACAGGCCAGAGGATTTGCAGAGTCCAGAGAAGAGTGGTAATGGGGATGAAAACAGTGACATGTCTGGAGAGGATGAAGAAGGTGAGGAAGAAGTGGAGGTGAATGGAGAGAAGCAGGACAGCAGTTCCAAACATCACAGCAGTGGCAGCAAACACAAGAAAAAGAAACATAAGCACCGTAGTAAGCACAAAAAACGCAAACATGTGTCTGAGGATGATAAGGACCGCAAACGGAAACATAGACATAAACATAAGAAGCACAGGCGCAAAGAGGAGCCATCCTCTTCACTCTCTGGGGCCATCAACAGGAGGGCAGAGGATGGCCCGCCATCACTGGGCAGTGCAACCCTGGATGATAAGGCACTTCTTGAAGACCTGGAGAAACAAAGAGCACTGATTAAAGCTGAGCTGGACAGCCAACTGATGGAGGGGAAGGTTCAATCAGGAATGGGCCTGATTCTACAAGGTTACAATTCCGGCTCAGAAGAGGATGGAGAGGGACAGAGGGCACGCAATGGGGAGCAACAGCAAAGAAGCAGTGGGGGCAGAACCCGCTCACCTAGGGACCAGAAAAGCCGGGCCGGTAGATCCAGACGGGATTCAATGGACACCAGCAAACCAAGTGTAAAACGACGCAGCCGCTCTCTTGAGAGAGTTTGTAGGGATGCTAAACTTGAACGAATTAACAAAACTGTGAAAGAGATTAAGGAGCGTAGCAGGTCCAAAGAAAAAAAACGTTCCCAGAGCAGGGACAAATCGAGGGAGTGTGTGAGGAAGTCCCAGTCTCCGTCTACAAGAAGACGGTCTGCGGAGAGAAAATCAGACCAGAAGGGTCGTTCTGAACGGCGTTCCTCTCCTCATGTAACTGAGAAGCGGGAACAAGTTGCACAGAGATCAGACACACGAGGGCACAACAGCCAGTCCCGAGATCGACGATCTCACTCTAAAGATACCCGGGTATGTCGTTCGGAGGCAGACAGAGAAAAAAGGCCTGGAAAGTCTTCATCCAAAGACACCTCATCTGGGAAAGAGAATCGGTCTCCTCATCAACGTCGAGCTCTTAGCCCTCCACGTCGACGCAGTTCTTCCCCTCTCCATGGGGACCGCCAGCCCAACCATCCCCCATCGGGTTCTGCAGACCGGAGTTCCAAACTGAGCCACTCACCATCTAGAAACAGGTCACCAGCCAAAAGAGGACGAAGTCGCTCAAATGAGCACCGGAGAGATTCCCCTTCCAGGTACACATCAACACACCATTAAATATTTAATTAACATTTTTTCTTAAATTATCTACCCTCATGTTGTGCCAAACCTGTTGAACCTGACTTTCTTCTGTAGCAAACAGTTATTTTGAAAAGTAGGGTCCAGTTTTATTCTGAGCATCTTTTGTTCCACAGAAAATGTCATTCAAGTTTGGAACAACATGAGGCAGGGCTCAAATTAACTTTTTTTTTTATTTGGTAGCACTGGAGCTCCCAACTTTAAAACGTTTGGAGCACCAGCAACATTTTAGGAGCACCAACCAAAAATTAATGAGCACCACAACTACAAATTAGACGTACCTATTAAGCTCACCAAAATCTACATTGAGTAGTTATTTGAGCACAAGATATTGGTTTCAGTACAACAGGTTATGTTAAATTAAAAGATTAATCTCTACAAAAAAAAATATTATTTTAAATGACAAAAGCATTTAAATTAAGATATCCATCATTAAATGCAAAAAGTCAGGCTGTGCTTAATGGGTACTAGGGTTGCAGGATTAATTGCGATTGTCATGCACATTTTGTCAGTAAAGTTGGTTATGTGATTAGTAGTAAATAATCATCACCTGTTTTCAGGGGAAGCAGCATTTACTACACCGAGCCGTAGTTCTCTGATAAGCTATGCAAAATCACGTTCACAATCGCAGATGTTATAATCGTTTGATTATGAAATAGACAATATTCGCAATAATGACCGCTGTTTGGGGTCGGCATCCTTTTTGGCATGACATGCCATCTTTAATTCTTCTGGTCAACCACTGTGCACCCCCCCCCCCCAAAGCATTCTGTACAGTACAGTGAATAATTTTTTTTTTTTTTTTTTTTTTTTTTTTTTGTCAAGTCACATTTATATAGCGCTTTAAACAAAATGCATTGCGTCAAAGCAACTGAACAACATTCATTAGCAAAACAGTGTGTCAATAATGCAAAAAGGGTACATAAAATACAGTTTCACCTAATCTCATGTTAAAGGTACAGTTTTAGGACCTGCCATGAGAGGGCACACTACCAAAACCATAACAATCACGTGGTTTGATGACGCTAAGAAGGAGCGTGGAAGGATGGGATTTGTTGTCTTCTACCCAACCGCTGACGGCCATCAATCAGACGGAAATCATGGATTTAACGCGAGTTCAAAATTTGTGCTAGTAGATTACATACTAAGTCAATGCAAAGACGCGATCAGATGCGTCGAGTAACAAACAACTCACCTGTCGAGTAAAACAAGCAAGATCGGCATCTCTTTCTAGTTGAAGTTTGTGGCGAAGCTACTTCTGCATTTGTCCATGACACTGTTGTCATGTGGTTTCTACGTCAGTAAAGGCGGTAACAAAGGGTAACTAGCATCATTGACAGGCTACTACACTGCCCCGTGTCACTGTTTAGAATGGGAATTGTCTCATGATTTACAAGTAGTTGAAAACATTAGAGATATTTTAAGTAATCAGCTGGAAAAAATATATAACACTAGCCTAGTGGTTTTTGGATATTTTACTGCAAATATCTTACAAATTGTACCTTTAATCTTGAGTACCTATAGAGTGGTACTGCATCCTTCATATATCCAGCAAGTCTTTAGTTTTATTATATTTATAAAAGAAAAATACAGCTTTCCGATTCTTTCTGGAAAAAGCTGAGCTCCTGGAGGCGTGCTGTGAGCAGAGCTATAATACTGATGTTTTGTGTCGTTTCCATTAGCATATTCCCTTATGTGCTGATTTCCAAGAAAATACAGAAATCTGATGCAGTTGTAACATGAATGGGGTCTTTTATGACATTGACGGCTCAATGTTTTTATAGCAAACGATGTGCAAATCCAGCATCGACTAGGGCCTTGTTTATAAAACATTCGTCACTCAAATGACCAGAGCACACAAAGGCAATTGATACACTCCATTGCTGCCCCGGAAAAACAAACTGCATCCACTGTTCATGTAACGATGGGTTCTTGGGGAAGCTGAACACGGTAAACTTTTCCTCACATCCAAAAATGCACTTACTTGGAGTCATTCTTGAAGAAATCCTATGCAGAGCTGCATGGCCAAAGTTTTAAAAAAACAATTTGGACGAATGACAGTGAATTTGTGTGCCAAAAATCCTATTTCCAGGTTGGTACAAGTTTCGGCATATTTTTTTTCGATTGTGGATCTAATGACGTAGACGATGGTGGAACTCCTTATATGAGCATTTCCCTTGGAAAAGCGCACACGCCGACCAGAGGAGAGCGAGACTGTGCAAATCAACACGCTTCATTGGGAAATCTTAGGCGTTGCGTAGAATTTGTTCGAGAATTTCTCCAAATTAAGTGTGTTTTTGGATGTGAGGGAAAGTTTACAGTGTTCAGCTTCCCAAAGAACCCAGCGTTACATGAACAGTGGATGCAGTTTGTTTTTCCAGGGCAGCTACAGAGTGTAGCAAGTGCTTTTGTGTGTTTTCGTCATTTCAGTGATGGCATACCTCCAGGAGCTTGGCTTTCTCCAGAGATATTCGGAAAGCTAATTTTCTTTTATAAATATCATAAAACTAAAGACTTTAGAGATATGAAGGATGCAGTACTACTCTATAGGTATTCAAAATTAACATGAGATTAGATGAAACTGTGTATGTTATGTACCCTTTAAAGAATGATATATATATATATATTTTTTTAAATGTACAAAGTCAATCACAAAAAAAGGCATTCAATTTGTTTAGTTATATATTCATAATAAAGTGTCATTTAAACACACTGCAACATCTAGACTAGTCCATGTTCAGCTAAGTAACACATTTAAAAATCAAATTAAACAGATACAAATTTTCATTCACAGGGTTGAACACAGAAACTAACCTCATTATAAAGCCTCTTATAAATGGATGTCAACTTACCTATAGTCACTTATGGCTGGAATTAGGGATGCACCGGTTGACCGGCCATAAATCGGTTTTTGGTATTTTTCTGGCCGATTTTTCCGGAAGTGCGGCCGCGTGCACAGACTACATTGAAATCATTCGCTATCTTGTAATTTTTATGGAAGTATTTAGAAATCTGTGCACAGGACACGGGCAGCTGATCAGCGCTGGAAGTGCAGAGCTACATGTCTGAGGCACAGATAGCAGGAAGCGTTGTTGTACTGAGCGCCTTTTCTGCACGCACTAAAGCTGCGCGAGCGTATACTGTACCGGTCCGTGCCCTGCACATGAGTAGTAGACAGTGAAGAGATGTTCAGATCAACTTCTCACGTGTTGGATGAGAAACGAAACGGACCAAACTGACAAAACTGAAATGCTTTTTTTTTTTTGTATATAAAGTATAACCTGCATACACTTTTGAAAAGACAGAAGTGAATGTCAGTTTTGTATAGGAGGATTATTTTTATTTTACCTTAAAAATACATAGACTTAGTGAAAAAGTCTTTCATTCATCCAATTAAAACATTTATGGGTAATGATTCACAACTATATAATTTTTTAATAGTTTAATAGTTATTTATTTTTCAATGGCTCAAGTAAAAAAAAAAAAAAATGAATCACTAACCTTTATATTTATTATTATTATTATTTTTTTTGGACGAATGAAACCCTTTGCATCTGTTTTATTGGCACCAACATTATTTGATTGTAACATTTTGGAATAATTTACTTGTATAGCATACTTTTTTCAGTCTCACTGGTAAAGCTTTTTTTTTTTTTTTTTTTTTTTTTACCAAATTTAAAACTAAAACAAATACTGAATGCTGATTAAGAAACATGTTATTGAATGTGTGTTGATTGTGTTGTTTGGATTGTAGAACTATGGAGTTGTTGCCTTTAATTTCATATGGTTACAGTTAATCTTTTAATTTAAGGCCAGTTCTATGTAGTTTCAACCCAATTCAAAAGCAAAAGCTAAATGCTGATGTCTGTACCATCTGTGTATGTATTGAATGTAGTCTACTTGCTGTGCAGTTACTGCTGTTAATTTCAGATGGTTAGGGTTATTGTTTTCAATAGCCAAAAGCCAGTTTGGCCTATTGAATAACAAATAAACAACTTGTTTATGCACACTTTCCTTCTTGTTTGTTGCTTAAAGATAAACAAAAAATCGGAAATCGGAATCGGCCAGTTTGCTAGTAAAAAAATCGGTATCGGAATCGGCCAAGAAAAATAATGATTGTGCATCCCTAGCTGGAATACACTACCCAATTTTTGCCACGATTTTCAACTGATTTACATTCTGGAGAAGTTCACAGTAGTTGCCAAAGATCAGAACCAGTCTGCAGATTTGAGTTGACAGAATCTATAGAAAATCAGTTAACTTAAAGGTGCAATAGGTGATTGTCTTCAGAAACATTTTTTGTTATGCTGGTTTAAGGTCTCTTTACATCCCAAAAGCATTCATTAAGTGGGCTAAATGTATTTATTCTGTGGAAGGTGTAGGACCAAGACATGTTCATCCTAGGGTTGTGCCGATAGATGTTGGTATTGTGTATCGACAACAGACAGACATATCAACGATAGCAGATTTCTCTGTCGATAGTCAAGACGATATTGGTCTCATTCTCCTATTAATGTATTCAATTATAATAGTAATAATTTTTATTTTTATTAGACGGCCTATTATAATTCGGCTATCACACTGCCCAGCTATTTCACTTCAGCACCACATTTCACACACACGCGCTTGTAGCTGGTGAAGAAGTCACCACAAATCCACAAACAGACGTACATCATCTGTAGATATAAGGTATTTCATTGGACTTGAACAGGTAATCTGAACAGCCTATATATGTGCAAAATTTTAAACGAGCCCTCACTAACGGAGTTTAATGCCACAGTTATGTTAGACTGCAACTCATTTTTGTTTCTGTGGGGGTGTGTCAGGCTTGTCATGGGGTGCACGGTCCGGAGTGCTGTATGACTGATGCATCAGTTCAGTTGAACTTTACTCCAAATAGTACTTACCTGTTTTGAATAATTTATATTTGTTGTTCGTTTATGTCCAATATTAGTGTTAAGCTGTTGGACTTTAAATGAAATCTACTAATGATATTCACCATTTGTAATAGGTGTGCAGTATTTATATAATAAGAATTGTGTTATATTATTCTAAAGAAATTGTGGTTTACTTTGCATCGAAGCATTAAAAGTGGTAGCCTATTTTAGTGAGCTAGGCTACATGGATTAATATGCAAAATGTCAATATTATCACATATTAGGCCTATATTTTAATTTATATTATTACATTTCTTTAATAAAACAGCATTTATTTTTGTCATGCACTACTTTGTTACTTGTTACCTGTCCTTTTTGTTTGACTAGGGGTGTAACGATTCACTCGTTTTCTTGATGCATCACTTACAAATCCTTACGATACATATGCATCAATGCATCAATTTTTGAATCATGAATCGCCGATCTCAGACCGTAATCGATTTAAAATGCTAAGAATCAAATGAATCGTTATTTCTATAGCGATTCAATG
>NC_068394.1:22645797-22678297 GCF_023724105.1 Carassius gibelio | reverse complement strand
ATGACTGTCCATATTAAAATGTAAGTTTCATTTTCATGACTGGATTTTGAGATTCCGTCCTCGTTTTCTGCTTTGCGGAAATCATAGCGCTGAACCGGGTTTGAACAGGACCTGGGTACTACCGGTACTACCGGTACTTAAAGAAACCCTGGTACCGACACATTAAATTTTTTTTAATACTGACTTGGTACCGAAGTACCAGGTCTTTTGACAACACTAGTGTGTAGTAATGTTGTGATGACTGATTGAATGCAGCACATGCATACTTGGGGTTGTTTTTTAAAGAATTATCCCAGGGGTCGGAAACCTTTTCGGCATGACGTGCCATTTTTTATTTTTCTGGTTAATCACTGTGCCATACCAAACCATACCCCCCCCCACCCCGTTTCTTGATGATGTGCTTTTTTTCTGTGGTACTCTCATGCCACATGTCGCTTAACGTCGTATTCTCCACCATGTCCCACAGAAAATCTGACCAAAAAGGTCTCTCCGCTTCGCCATCTACAGGTCTTAACCAAGAGTTTTGTGGTCCATTGGCTATTGAAAGTGTATTTTTTCTTTTTCGTGGCCACACTGGCAATGGCTGCTTAACCTGACCGAGCAGCGCGGGTGCTCTCCAATTTGAGATTGTTGTATGTTGAGGAGACATTCCTGCGCCAGTCAACAGTTTGATTGACGTACGACTCAGCCTATCGACTAATGCTTTTATTGCTCTCCTCTCAACTGTTGGACATAAGTTAACAGTACGTATCCGTGCATTTATTAGGGAGGGTCGAATGAAAAAGCGGGACAGATGCTCAATTTGCGTGATCTGGGACAAAGGGTAAAATTGCTTTACAAAGTAAAGCGGGACAGGTGGTCACTCTATTCGTGCCAGTTATTCAGCCAATAAAGTGTAGGCCAGTGTATTTCAAAATTGTGTCTAGTACTATATAAATTACAAAGGTTTAATTGGCATCTTTATTTCAAACGACCCGACCGACCGTGACCTGAATATCATTAAAAATATTTCGATGGTGACTCGTAACTGCGGGTGACCGCAAGCACCCGCTCATTTTGGATCAACCCACGCATCACTGGTGGTGTTATGCAAATCTTCCCACACAATGACTTAGACGTGGGGGTGTGTTTAAATGAGTCATTTTAGGAGGGTGTGGACTAGTCTTAACTTTTTATAAAGAATATCTCTTTGGATTGGAGACTTTAGTCTTTGCAACTGTACAGATCTTTATGCACCAAGAGCTTTTAAGACTCCAAAGAGAGAGGAAAAATTTTAATCGCATAATGTTTTTTGCCATGATTTTCAACTCTGCTTCATGTCTCTTAGGAAGCGTCCTCGTGTGGATGGAGCTGGGAGATCGCGGGAAACGAGTCCTGCACGGCGCAAAGTGAGCTCTTCACCACTCAGACGTAGGTCTGTATCACGTCGACAGTCTCGCTCCTCACCCAGAAGGCGAAGTCGATCACCCCTGAGACGCAGGTGAGGCACAGTGAAAAATACTTCTTTGAACAAGGGATGCTAATTTTCCACAAGTAACCAAACATAAAAACGCTAACTGATAAGATTATAATATTAAATTAGTATCGAATAAAAATTAAATAGCCAAGTGACTGTGACCTACAAAAAATAAAATAATTTTTCATAAGTTTATTTTAACCCTCTGAGGTCTAAGAGTATTTTGGGGGCCTGGAGAAATTTTGTCATGCCCTTACATTTGTGCTGTTTTCAGTTGCTTATAAACATCTTAATGGCTAAAGTCTAATATCACTGTAATCAGCACAATCTGGGCTATAATAATATGAGAGCAGCATGTACATGATTGTGTTTTTGAGAAATCAGTGTTATGCGTGGTTAGTGGAAAAACTAAAAATTGTAAATCCCTTGAATAAGGCCATAAAACACATACAGAACATTGGTTCCCGGGACTTTTGAGAACTGCATCTTGTAGCCTAGAATTTTTCTTTCTAAATTATGTGAAAATCATCTTGTTCACTCACTCACAGAAAACAATATATTGATTTAAATTAGTAAAAGTCATGCGAGTAGGTGTCAACTATCGTGAATATCATTGTGATTTACACCTGAGAAGACAAAGGCCCGCATAATGAGCCATTTAGTCAGGTGTGTGACTGAGAGGAAAGACTTAAAAGAATACAAGCACAAAATAAATGTATATATTTTTGTTTGTAGTTTTAGTATACATTTAATTATCCCACTAAATAATTTTATATTCACTTGGGAGTGCAGTTAAACAGTTTATTAGGAACAATCAGATATGTATAGTAACGAAGTAGAATTATTTCACTACTGTACTTAAGTACTAAAAGGATTTACTTAGGGCTGTAGTACTCGAGTCCGGTCTTGGACTCGAGTCCGGACTCGAGACATTTTTCTGTCGTCTCGGACTTGTCTCGGACTCATTGAATTTGCACTCGGACTTGTCTCGGACTTGGCCATTGGACTCGCCAAGTCTTCTAGTTGGTCTCGACCGAGTCCAGCAAAAAAAATTAAATAAAAAATGTCTCCTTCAAAACAAAACCACATTTGCATGATGTCACGACTGAAAACGTGTGGAAAACGCTAGGCGCGCTGCTCTCCTTATTTCCAAAGCACTCTGTAATCTGCGCTCGCGCTCCAGTGGCGTCTGCTGTTGCTGGGCAACCATGACCCACTCTCCATGATGACGCAGAAGTTTCAGCAAAGAATAAATGGAATTCCAGCACTAAACATCCCTTGTAGTAGCTTTGCTAATAGATTCATTTAAAAAATGGCTATCCTTGTACAACTATGATCATCTGTTTCTCCATCTTGCCTTAGCTTTCAGTATTGTTCCGGGAAAGGGTGTGCATGACCAATGGTGCACTTACTGCGACCTGAAAAGTTTAGATGTTTCTAATTAAATTTTCTACCTGTTAGATAGTGTTTTATTTACGTCTACACCTAGATAGCCTTTGATAGCCTAGATAGCCTCTTTTTTTTATCAATAAATGCGTATTAATGTATAGCCTTATGCAACAATTACATATGTAAATTTTAAAAACTTTATATATGACATTACATATTTACATTTTCATGTAACAGCCAGTATTTGTATCTGTAACAATCACAAAATTTTTCCTATCTGCATTCGGATACAACATCGTACAGTTACTTGATAAGACTGTTATGACATTTTATATATTTTTTCGTAGTTATCACTGAACAAGTATGTCGTGTTAAACTGAAATAATTATTAATTTCTAAAATAATATTTATCATGCAAGCAGAGAGTCATGACAAACGTTTAGTGATCATTTGAACACGACTGAATCTATTCAATGCACACATTCTCATTACGCAGAACACTTTGAGCGAGTCTTAATGTTAATGAACTTCACTTAACAGATGTGTGTGTTCCGCGCAAACCAGCAAAAGGTAAAGATGCAAACATGTAGGACAAGTAGACAATGTATCCGAATCGAAGCTGATTATTAGCCTGCTCTTGAGAGAGAACTGATTTGGTTTTTGAGAGACTGAGACGCGCAGCGCGGCTGTTTGATTGGTGAGCGCGCTGTGCTTATTCCATTCATTCGTTTCATGGTAGCCTAAGCTTTCAATATTTGCCTTTTAAATATATACAAATAATATAACGTGTAGCTATGATGTATTATTATAGGTAAAATTACTCTTGCAATGCTCTGATTTCTGAGAGATAAACAGAGAGGCGACAACAATGCGGTGTTTGATTTGCGCTCTTTTCACTCATAAAGTTTACATTCATTCACTTCTGGCGCTGATGCCCTGGCTCACCTGTTATCTAGCAAACACCAGACTGTGTCAGCTTCAATCGAGTATTCAGGCAGAATTATTCCTTGAGCGTTATTCGTTTTTTAAGCCATTATCCGTGCCATATTCGGCTTCAGGCACAACCCTAATTATTACATTACATATTTTATTTTTACATGCAACATAGATAAGGTCATATAGTAACAGCTCCACGCAATATTGTAATTCTAAAATTCACGTCGTACTTGCAAACACTTTGTATTCATTATGGTTAATGCATGCTGGAGTAGTCGATTGTTTCCGACAGAGCTCGACTAGTCTATGCAAGCACTAAGTAGCTACAGTATGACAAAAATGTCGCTGTATTTGTGTGCGCATGCCCAGTAGAGCCAAACGTATCCATTCTAGCCTTGCTGCGCGCATTTGTCATATCCCGAGCTTTGCATGTGTCTGTGCACTGTGCCAAGGCATCAGTCATATACATTTTTGACCACAGATATAATGTCAACAAAAAATGAAGTACATAAAAATTATAAAAGTTTAAAAGTTGTTTGTTTATCCAAGTTTAGCTCCCAGGTCGGACTGGGGGTAAAACCAGTACTCATTAGCAAGGCCCCAAAGGAAGAGAGGGCCCTTGAAAAGTATGAATCTGAAATATATATTTTTTACCTGGATATTTTCATGGGTGGGGGCCATGGGGGCCCATCAGGACTGCCTATGCATAGGGCCCAGGATCTTGTTTAACGCCCCTGTTAGCTCTAACCCTCAAGCTCTTACTAGACACACTAATCTTCCAGGTGTTTTAAGGCCAGTTGGAGCTAAACTTTTCAGGACATTGGCCATCCAGGATGTAGTTTGGAGACCCCTGTCCTACAGAGTTGTTACTTTGCACATGCTTTTTGATCATTACAAATAATAATGTAAAATGATTTTCTTAGAATAGGAGATATGCTTTCTCTCGCATCACAAACATTATCAGTAGTTAAGTATGGGGTCTTGAAGAGGACCCTTTTTTCTCTCATTTGGACTCGGTCTTGGACTTGGACTCGAAACTTTTGGACTTGGACTTGACTTGGACTCGAACCTCTTTGGACTCGGTCTTGACTCGGTCTCGACTAGTCCTGGACTTGGACTTGACTTGGACTCGACAAAGCCGGACTTGACTACAGCTCTAGATTTACTTTACAATACTGTACTTTACTAGAGTATTATTTTTTTTCTCCTACTTCCACTTTTACTTCAGTACATATTTTGATGAGTTTAATACTTTTACTCCGATATTTTTTTAATGTGCTGCATCGTTACTCGTTACAATTATAAAAATGTTACGAATCATTCCATTACAAACCCACATTACCACTGCCAGAACTGTAGATGGCAGGTTTGATGAAGCTGGCACATCATTGAGCGAAGACTACGCGTGCTGACTGAACTGCTGTGAAGAGAGAGATGAACACCGAGCCGAGCCAGATAATGACTCGTTCACGAGTCAAGAACAGGTTGCATCAGTTTTCGAATCACCAGTAGTTCTTTCTGATAGTTTGATTCAATAAACTCGTTGAAGAAAACAGTTCACAGGTTCTTTTGCGCTCTATGTAATGGCATCATTGGCATTGACTGCAAGCCTACGGTTTACCTGGAGCTCATAACATTAGCACAGAATCAGTTCAGAATCAATCACCAAAAGAATCAGTTTGGTTCAGAGTCAGATGCTCTGTGTGTCGGTTTGCTTCAGGCTGAATCACACATGCGCAGTATAATCAGCTCCTCGGTTCTCGAATCGGACGCTTCTGACAGAAACGGTTCTTGACTCGTGAACGAGTCAGTCTGTTGTTCGTTATCTGGCTCGGCTCGGTGTTCATCTTCAGTTCTCTCTTCACATCAGTTCAGTCAGTGTACTGTTTGAGTACATGAATAACACCGGAATATTAGTTTGTTTTAACTCAGAGGGAGTGTCAGCCACATTAAACAAGTTAACAGCTTAAGTCATTTGTGGATTAATGCTTATTGGAGATGCAAACCGTTTAAAACGATTCAGTTTGATTTGGTGAACTGTTTCAAGAAGATCCGGTTACATCGAATGATTCGTTCGCGAACCGGATATGACAAACTGCTTTGTTTTGAACTGTTTTACAACAAACACGGAAGAGAAGACAATGCTGAATAAAGTCGTAGTTTTTGCTATTTTTGGACCAAAATGTATTTTCGATGCTTCAAAAAATTCAACTGACCCTCTGATGTCACATGGACTACTTTGATGATGTTTTTCTTACCTTTCTGGACATGGACAGTAGAACGTACACACAGCTTCAATGGAGGGACTGAGAGCTCTCGGACTAAATCTAAAATATCTTAAACTGTGTTCCAAAAATAAACTGAGGTCTTGCGGGTTTGAAACAACATGAGGGTAAGTTATTAATGACGTAATTTTGCAAATTGGGTGAACTAACCCTTTAATATTTTTTTTGTTTACAAAAAGTTATAGTCAAAGGAATTGTGATTGTCCTTTAGGGTAATCATTTGAAATGATAAAAACAATATGTTCAAACTTTTGAGTACTTTCTTTAATAACTACATAGCACAATACTTGTACTTTTACTTTCAGTACTTGAGTAGTAAATTTTAAAATAGACTACTTGCAATACTTAAGTACAAAAAATGTTGAATACTTTAGTACTTCTACTTAAGTGTGGTGCTTAAAGAGCACTTCAACTTCTACTCAAGTCACTTTTTTGATAGAGCACTTGTACTTTTACTCAAGTCTGGGTCTCTAGTACTTTATACATCTCTGGGAACAATCAATGCTGACTTTCAAAGCTGAATTTTTAGCTTCATTGCTCCAGTCACACACTGATTGAAAAAAAAAAAATGGGATATTGGTTTATTTTGACTCAAAGGGAGTGTCAACCACATTAAAAAAATGAATAACTTAAGTAATTTGTGGAGTAATGTTTACTGGAGACACGAAACGTTTCAAACAATTCAGTCCGATTTGGTGAACTGGTTTACTAAGAAGAACCGGTTAAGTCGAAAGATCCACTCACGAACCGGACATCACTAGTACAAAGGGAAGAGATATTAATACATAGTGTATTAAATGTGTGCGTTACTTTGAGCCTTTTCTTTGAACAATTTTAGACCTCAGTTACTTTGCTTTGAGTTTCATCATTTTGACTTTAACCGAATGCAACACGCAGTTTGATTGCTGAATGGAGGATGACAGACAGCCGCAGCAGAAACAAAAGTTTAGGTGAACTTGAATTTAATGACTTAAATTAATCTTTACCTCACATTGAACTATGGAACGGCTTCAGAACACTTGAAATATATTGCACGAGAATGTTTTGGTGCTTTAAAATGTTTTTGTGCCTTTTGTGGGGCTCAACAATAACACATAGTATATGCACAATATCGTATTTGGATCAGTCTCATCTGACCGATACCGATCCGCAGAAAATGTCAGTATCGGAGCAAATACCTATTCTGAGTATTGGATCATTGCATCCCTAATCAGAACCTGGATTCATCCATTTTCAAATTATCGTGCACTTGCAGCGCTTCTAAGAACTGAAAAGCAAAAATAGGGTAAATGACAAAAAATTAAATATACAGGACTACACTAAATTATTTTTCACTCAATTAACAAATTAAGATGACGAAAACGACAATACAAACAGGCTCATATGCCCTTTGTAGAACCTGCATATTTTTTTTGTCAGACAAAAACATAAATAGTAGGCCTATCTCAGTGCTCAATAGCCGCGTTTCCACTGGTGAGCTTAAACCGGGAGTGCTAGTGCGTGCCAGGGCCAGTCGCGTTTCCACTGTCACTTCCGGGGCTTGATCGTGCCTCGCCGGGGCTTCCTCGGGGCCAATGGCCAGGGTTTTTTGGCCCGACGAAAACCTTGGGCCAAAGCGGGCCAGCTGGGGCTAGAGGAGGGGTTATGAACAAAGGTGGAGTTTCTCCGTGTCTGGAGAGCGTCAGCCGCGGATCATTTCAGAAAGATAACAGCTTTAACACCAGTATTAAAGACTTTTACAATAAGTTGAGCTCAAAACTCACTCTTAGTTAGCAGCAAGTGTTTGAAATAACTTGATCCGATGTGGATTATAATCACTAAACAAGGCAGAAATATTTATAAGCGATGTAAAAGACTATGCACGCTAAACATTAACGTTATCATGGTAAACATGGTAAATATGACCGCTTGGATAAATCAGATGTCAGCTTCTTATTCTCTATCACAATTGTGTATTTATTAAGTAACATTTTATCTGTCGTTTCGTGAGTTTAGCTCCACGTTGCATATCATCAAAATATAATAATGATTTTTGTTCAGGAGCTTTTATAAAAATAGAGAGTCTGCGCCGCGGATCATTTCAGGAAGATAACAGCTTTAACACCAGCATTAAACACTTTTTTTTTTTTTATATATATATAATATATATATATATATATATATATATATATATATATATATATATATATATATATATATATATATATATATATATATATATATATATATATATATATATATATAATATGTCGAGCTCAAAACTCACTTAATCTATAACTTGATCCAATGTGGATTATAAACACCATACAAGGCAGAAATATTTATAAGCGATGCAAAAGTCTGCACACTAGGCATTAACATTAAAGGGGGGGTGAAATGCTCTTTCATGCATACTGAGTTTTTTACACTGTTAAAGAGTTGGATTCCCATGCTAAACATGGACAAAGTTTCAAAAATTAAGTTGTACGTTTGAAGGAGTATTTTTGTTCCAAAAATACTCCTTCCGGTTTGTCACAAGTTTTGGAAAGTTTTTTTTTCGAGTATCGTTCTGTGTGATGTTAGATGGAGCGGAATTTCCTTATATGGGTCCTAAGGGCACTTCTGCCGGAAGAGCGCGTGCTCCCGTATAGCAAAGACGAGACATTCACTGATCAGAGCGAGAGTGAAATGTCACAAAAGAAGTGTGTTTTTGGTTGCAAGGGCAAGACAACCCTGCACAAAAAACACATCAAGGGACCAGTTGACGGAGTTTATTTTTAAAGAGCATCAACGGAGTTGTGCAAGTGTTTTTGTTTGTTCCCTGCATTTCGAAGATGCTTGTTTTACAAACAAGGCCCAGTTTTACGCCGGATTTGCATATCGTTTATTTCTTAAGGATAATGCAGTCCCAACGAAAAAGTATCACGATCATGTGTTGGAACAGCAGGCGGTGAGTAAAACTGCTTCAAATATCTCTGTGTTGTTAACTTAGCTATCGGCGCGTAAGCACATCAAGTTAACCTTGTACACCTTTAAAGAAAAAAAAAGACGACATATAGAGTAACTTAGTCATTTTCCAAAACCGCTAAGTGTAACAGAGGCCAGCGGGTTAGTGCTGTGCAAGTAAACCTCCCCGATCTCAAGAGACGCACTAGCAACAAACGCTAGTGGCTGTAGCCATTTAGCCTCCTTGTTAGAGGAGACCCGGGTTCGAGCCCCGCCCTGAGCGAGTGAGAGGAGTGTCAGAAAGGACCCGGGAGAGAGGGGTTACATAAGCAACTAAATACCGTTTAAATACATACCACATAGAGACGCTGTTGCTGCTGCTGCTCTCTTTCAGTTTCAGCCTCGGGATCTGATTCTGGATCATAAATAAACGTCTGAATCTGACTGTTAGCCATGGTTTGTTTTGGATAATGTTTTTTTTTTCCTCACGGTAATGTCACAACTTCCGAACGCTCTCAACGCAAAAGCCTCGTGATTCTTTAGCTCCGCCCACACATCACGCCTCCAGCGGCTCGTGTTTTTCCGAAAAAAATCGGCTCAGACTATTTTTCTCTTATAAATATAATAAAACTAAAGGCTTTTTGGAGATATGAAGGATGCTGTACTACTCTATAGGTACTCAAGATTAATAGGAGATTGAGTGAAAATGAGCATTTCACCCCCCCTTTAAAGCCCTGCATTTCAGCCCGAGCCTGACGGGCCCCGACTTATTTATGCCCCTAGGGCCGGGCCAATTTTCACATTATAGCTCACATGCTGGCCGGGCCTCTGGCCTTTTTTGGGTTATCCTTCTATTTATATTTTTAGACATTAAATTAAAAAAATGAGAAGTTGACTTCGACGATAGAAAAACATAGACATTTCATAACCTCATAACTTTCAGAATCTGATAATTCAACCCGTTATAATTAAACTGACATACTGACTGACATGCGCACGCACGCTTTTCCGTCAGCGCGACCCACGATTATACTTCACTTATAGACATTTATTGTAGTAGTAGCTATTATAGGCCTCTAAAGTAATGTAAATGTAAACAGCACGAGACCCTGCTACCGCAACTGTCATGACTGGCTCGCTCTGTGTTTAGTGTCCCGTCAGCAGCAGCGAACGTGTCTTCAGCGCAGTGGGAAGAGTGATAGAAGAAAGGAGGACTGTGTTAAAACCTTCCACTCTGGAGGCTATTCTTTTTCTTCACGATGCTCTGTTAGAGACTGTTCTAACTTTTCATTTGACTGGACTTTATTTTCGTTTAACTGTTGGAAACTAATGGAAAAAAGAATGGACATGTTCTGTGGTGCATTTTTGAGGTAAGATAACCTGCAAGTTTGTTTTTAATTAATTTAATTTGTTTAGATTGTAGGCTAATTCTCATTTAGTTTGCGAGCGCTGTTGCGAGCCTGCCTCAGTATTTCAATTTTTTTATTTTATTTTACTTACTTTGGTTTAATAAACATTTATTAAACTAACTGTCTGTGTGATATGCTTGAAGTGTTTTATATATGGATTTTATTGTAGCCAAGTAAAGTATTAGCGTTAATTTGAGAGGCTTAATTGATGAAATATGTTTTAGGCTACTCGCTGTCGGCTCGGCTTTTTAACGTTAATCGTCATTTAAAAAAAAAATGCTCCAAACATTTTTCTAAATTAACTTGATAAAGAAATGAAATAATCATAACACAAAACTGACCCATTTTTTAATTGTTGCAAATAGGGCAGGCTTCCGCTGTGTAATAAAATAAATAAATAAATAAAAACACGGGCTCGTGTCAGACTCACCTAATTCTGATTAGGTGTCGGACACGGGTCGGGCTAGGGCCTGAGCGTCTCGCGCCAGGGCCGGGCTCGGGCCTAGATTTGAGGCCCGTGCAGGTCTCTAATTAACATTACCATAGTAAACATGGTAAATATGACCACTTGAAGAAATCAGACGTCTGCTTATTATTCTCTATCACAATCGTGTATTTATTTAGTAACTTAAATTATCTGTCACAAGCCTCGTCTCAAGAGTTTAGATCGTAAAAAAATATTATAATGTTTTTTGTTCGGGAGCTTTTATAAAAATAGAGATATTATCATTCATTCTAAATGTGACAGCTACTGTGGCTAATAAACATAAACAGACTCGACTGAATAAGCAGGCTATTTTCAGAAGCTTTAAAAATAAATAAAATAGAAATAAGTGTATTTATGTGTGATTTAATTTTGAGTCCTGATAAATTAAATCAATATGATCAATGTATCACTTATTCCACATCGATGCTTTTGAATTAGAATATTTACCAAAGCAAGCAAACAAACGGCCGCTTTTATCATCTTCTTTTTGTGATCGCGTATGTTCCAGTTAATATTTCTTAGTTTTCTGATAACTTCTCTTTGTTGGTGAAATGATGAGGTTACATGACGTTGTTCTGAGAGGTGTGTAAAGGGCGTGTTTTAGTGACGCGCAGCGGAGCTTCAGGCTCCACTGTTGAAAACCTGCGCTAATTCTGGCCTCGTGCTACTGGCCCGAGGCTATCAGCCCCGTCCGGCCTGGTTTAAGCCCTGGCTCGCACTGGCCCAACAGTGGAAATGCGGCTTAATGTGCCTGTGTTTATGTTAAAAAAGTAACATATCAGCTATCTGTGGGGATAGTCCTGGAGCGCAGCCTGTTAACCTTCGTTCATCTTTGGAACACAAATTAAGATATTTTTTAATAAATCTGAAGCTTTCTGACCCTGCATAGACAGCAACGCAACTGCCACGTTCAAGGCCCAGAAAGGTAGTAAGAACATTGTTAAAGTAGTCATTGTAACATCAGTGGTTCAACCTTAATTTTATGAAGCTACGAGACTACTTTTTGTGTGCAAAGAAAACAAAAATAATGACTTTATTCCACAATTTCTTCTTTCCTTGTCAGTCTAATGTAGACATGATGCAAGTAAGAGATTGGGCAGTGTAAAGCTTCTTTAACAGAAATAGTTAGATTGCGATGACCTAAGATGATTTTTTTTTTTTTTTTTTTTTTTTTTTTTTTTTGTGATTATGAGGGGAGCAATCTTTCTAGGCTATAATACTTTTAGAAAGTGTTGCATGCATCAGTCCAAAAGATGTTAAATAATGCACCCATTCATAAAAAGAAAAAGGCCCAAATTGATGCGTTTTTGTAAGAAAATATCCATAAAGTCATCACCATTTCCACACAAAATATGAAATCGCAAAATTGTTTTCAACATTGATAATAATCATAAATGTTTCTTGAGTCCAATAAATTGTAATGATTTCTACAAGATCATGTGACAAACTGGAGTAGTAAAGAAAATTCTGCTTTGCATCACAGGAGTAACATATTAAAATTGAAAACATTTTTGTATTTGTAGTAGGGCTGTGACGGTGGTTGATTTTTACCACCGCGGTAGTCATAACTTTTTTTCATTTTAACGTAGGGACGGGGATGACCACCCACTGCTTCTGTCACTTTTTCTCATGACAAGAAGTGATTTTATTCAGTAGCAGAATGACTGAACAGGAGACGTTTCAAATATGCACTCCACTTCACTTTATTATCAGGTGCAAGTTAAGGGAGCGCGGACGGTCCTGTGCTCAAAGTTGCCGGTGCGCGCTTCCTTTGTGCATATCCTTTCATATCAAACTGTGAAATAAACTATGTGCAAGTAGTGTCATGGTCAGTTAAATACCAAAGAAACAATGCAGTTAAACAAGAAAGTAACCTTAATAAGAAAGTTAAATACACCCTGTCTAACGGGATGCACCGTGACAAAATACTCCTAAATACTCATACATGGCAAAATACTCATTATAATCAGTGATGCTACACTGGATGCAGCACAACACAACATGATCAATCCCCTGTCCGGTTTGTGAGGTACTGAAACAGTCCAAATGTCCTGTGTAGACACCAGACAGACTAAACCTGTTGCATCGCGGTTGTGTTGCGTCCGGTTTACTTTTCCGCACCAAACAAACTCAGTAACTCCTCATCTGCACACGCTCTCTTTGAAATATGAATTGTTGCCATATTACTGCCGGTGGCAGTAGACAACCGTGGTAGCAACCGACCCCTGCGGTGACGCGGTTGTCAGGGCAACCGTCACAGCCCTAATTTGTAGTAAGAAAGTTAAACTGGAGGCGGAAGTCTTCTTGTATATGCTGCCTCAGGTGATGCTCCCCTCGCCCGAGGTTTGTAAAATTGAGCTTGCCTCTCCTGTGAGATTCAGCGACTCTGCCATGCTTAGGAACCTTGAAGTACACACGCTAAGCTTTGTGTACTTTCTCAAAACCACATGGAACTTTCTGAATTCTTGTACGATAAGGGTTACGCACTCCGTTCCCTTTCTTGAGATGATTAAACCTTGCTTCCTTGGGCTCCATTCAGCCAGTGTGTATTTGTTTATACACCTCAAGCATCGCTTCCCTCAACATGAGGGGCTATTTGGGTGATTCTTGTGGTAACTTAGCAGCGATTCGTGCCCTTTCTTGAGTTGTTAGAAGCCCCGTTTAAACTCTGGGGCACCACTCCACCTATGTATCCTCGGATACCTATCTAAACAGGGTGTTGCTACTAGAGAACTGTCGAGACAGCTCTTTCAGCAAGCTTATGCGTAAGCTAGCGGTAGCCCCTGTGTGACAGGCAAGACTTGGTAGAAATGCTAGGTTCTTAGCCATATCCCTTTATAGGAATCATTCCTGATTCCAAGCCTTCAACTCTACCCTGGCCCGAGGCCCTAACAATTATGTTGGGTATGTAGCTTAGGCCTTTTTAGCCGTAAGGGGTACTTTCAAAGACAGCCGTCTAACATCCCAGGGGCAACTCCCATGGAAATGGTAGAGTTGGTACTTAGTGCTTGCCATGATTTTGGCCTGCACTCCCCTCAGCATGGCGCCGTGGGTATACTGTTCCCCAAAGTGGCCCCTAAAGGAAGCAGTTCGAAGTTTCCTCGAAAGGGAACTGTCTCAGGTTACGTATGTAACCTTAGTTCCCTGAGTAGGGAACTAGACACTGCGTCCTCTAGCTCCCTGCCATGCTTCGGACGCAAGCTTCAGATGAAGATAATGATGTGCTCTCCTGGTGGTTATTTATAGTCGCGCCGGTAGTGACACCGGAGGCTGTTGCCGGCCAACAATTTGGTGTTTTTTCAATGTAGGCTTCAGACAGGGGTCACGACGAGGTGTAAGCAGTAAGGCTGTAAAAATTGCTAAAAATTGACGTTCGAATATTCCCTCTAAAAAAACACAAATATTCGAACTATTCGAACATCTGTTTGAATGTTGTCAATGACACGCATAACGTCAATAACAGGACAAAATAATACAAAGAGACATAACTACTTGTATAGGTAGTCTATTTAAGTTTAAACATATGACAACGTACTACCTACACAAAAACAAGGAAATCAACTAATGGCCAAGACTGCAGACCACACGTTTTTTGCAAGCAATTTAAGGTCGCGACTGTTGTCCCAAATATAGCAGCTTCAGTCAGTGATTGAAACACACATTATTCATATTAATTGAAGTTTTACAGCATATAGAACTGACATTGAATGCTCAGAGCGAGCTGTGCTGTGGTAAACATGGAACTTTTCCTTGACATGAAATGATAAATAATCAAATGTCGGTTCCATTGCTTGACAGAACACCTCGAAGCCTGCCTCATCCGCGATACTGATCGTTCTCATGTCCTTACAAATGAACGAAATGTATTTATCCGTTATGGCCTCTTGTCGTGTTGAGGACAAATAGCTTGTGGCGGGCGATGCAAATTTAACATTAAGTGTCAAGACGTGACTGTTTAGCTGGAGTTCCACACATTATGCCATGCTCATTTGGGTGCACATTTTTGAGATGTGACATCATGTTGCTAGTGGTCGAATGGTATCCTAACTGTATCTTAAATAGCTTGCATACAGCTTTATCTCGCGGATCAATTTTACCAAATTTTCTCTGCTGTGGTCGAGTTGGGCTCTGCACTTGCTGGCATCTTCCATGAAGACGTGTTAACTTTCAGCACAGTGATGCTGAGCACAGTGTGACTCCTGTGACCTGTCCCTGAACCATCAGGCGCGCTAGCGCGCCCACTCACAAAGCAGACAACCACGCCTCTACTACCGCAGGCGTTTTTTTTTTTTCCAAATTTTTTTTAAATTTGAATATTAATTTTCACCTTTGAAATTCGTTTTTTTTTAAACCATTCGAATACATATTCGAATTTAGAATATTTGTTGACAGCCCTACAAAGCAGCCCCTACAGGACGCAGTGTCTCGTTCCCTACTATGGTTACATAAGTAAGCTGAGACAGTTTTCCGTGTCTCAGAATGGCTCCGTTCCTGAATGTGTTGTAAGTTTAGCACGTATTTGGAAACTCAACGGCCACCAGTTATGCATAACTTGCACATTTTCATAATTTTCTACATTTTTAATGGGTAAACGTTTACAGTATTTCATTAAATTAGTAATGTTTGTAAACCCATTTTCCCAGTTTTTCACAAAAATAAAAGCGCCATTGAAGTTTCCGCCAAAAAATCTCATGGGTTTATCTTGGGGTGGGCGATATCTCGATATTAAAAATGTATAGAGATATTTTTTAAACACTATATGGAATTTGACATATCATGTATGTCGATATATATGTATGTCTTTATTGTTTTGGCCAAGGTTATTGAGAGTTGGACTTAGTATGTTATGGCCTCTGAAGCAACAGAGAGATGTTTTCTAATAGTCAGGGTTTCCAATGTTCTGAATGTAATTGACAGTATTGTGTATTACTTAAAAAAACACTTTACAGAAGGTTCCAGCACCTATAAGCTACCTGAATTTCTGAAATGTACTATTTCTAAATTGTTTCTAAATATGCTATTGCTACACTTGATGGCAAAAATTGCACTGGTCTGCTAGACTTGGTTGAACAAAAATAAACTATTTTGTTGCTTAAGCTTATGTATTCAGTCATTATTCAATGGTATACTATAAATCCATGTGAAAATATATATAAATGTTTTAATTTCATTTTCATTTCGGTTCATCCTTGGTTTAAAAAAATCTTCATGTTCCATATGCAGAGCGAAGTGGGAACGGTCCAGCATTTAGCAATAATTAGTATTAACTCTGTTATTATTCTTGATTTTTCAAACTACAAGCATTTTTGAATTATGCCTTATGTGTGACCAAAAATTAAGTATTATTTGTTTCAGCTGTTTGATTGCTGGTGCCTCACTCTAGGGCTGGGCGATATGGAGCAAAAAATATATCTCGATATATTTTGCTATATCTCGATATGCGATATATATCTCTATCTTAACAGGAAAAATAACCCCCCTAAAACTACTGCAAAAACAAATATGCCAAATATTACATGTTTAGGGCCCTATGAAAAGTCTTATTTTTTTCTTCACCATATGCTTTATTGTTACCTAATTCTGTGTTTTAGCATGTGTAATTATTTAAATGCATAAAAACAACTTAATTAGTTTAAAAAAATCTTAAAATAGCCTTATGTGAAATTTTTTCCCTACAGAAATCTGTGTATTTACATTTTTCTGGTTGTCAAATGAAGGCATAAAACATTTATTTAATTTATCTTTTAATTATTTAAAATTAAGCAAACTTTATTTTTTGGTAAACAAAGGGGATTTACTATTAAAAATAAAACATGGAAGAAATGTTGTGTGATTATTCCTTAAAAAAAATGTTCATTTCATTTTAATAATAGTAGTAGTGGGCTATGTACATTCTGCTGAACAATAGTAAAATATTTCTGCCAAATACTTTTATTTTGACGGGTTTACCTTTACAGTTCTGTGTATGTGATACTACAGTCTATGATGTGATATGAGCTAGTTTTACTCAAATCAAATGGTCAGATGCTCATGAAGTGACTCTCGGTGCAGTTCTGGAGATGTTCCTCATGTGTTCACATCTTTATCAGTGATAGGAAAGACGCTGAAATCAGAGCGAGCATCACGCGCTTCCGTGTGTTTAATGAATGAAGACGCGCTTTTGCGCCATTCGTTAACACAGACACGCAGAACATGCGGGATTCATATTTAAATAGACTTTTCCGGGTTAATATTTGCAGATATTAGTCTATATCGCGATTTGATTTAAGTGCATGACCTACTTTTGATAATTCATTCAAAATTCAACCAATTCCGTGACATTCCGCGTTAAACTGTAAATACCGTTTTTATGAGTGGATTCCGTCCGCGTTTTCTGCATCGCAGAAATCATTGGGCCCTACGTTAGACATCTGCCTTCTGTTCGTCCTACGCCTTAAAACCAAAGTATCTCCATATAATGGAGCCAGTTGACCTTTTGTTTTTAGACTTTGTTAACAAAAAAATATGCTACTAACAAAAGTAGGTTTTTTCCTCACGGTAAGTTTTTTTGTTTTTGGTTAACAAAAAAATATGCTACTAATGAAATATAAGCTATATCCTAATGTTTTTTTTTTGTTTTTTTTCTTCATGTATAATTTTCAGACATGAGCACTGGCATAAGCATTTAAAGAACACATACAAGCGCGCACTTTGGCAGAATTGAATTCAAATAGTCATCAACAGCCATTAGGTAAATTGCCTTTAAGGTAAAATTGCGCATCAGAATGGACAAATAAGTTTTTTAAGGGAGAAAAAAAAGAAATTCAAAAAATGCCAGGGAATGAACATGTACAAACTGTGAATAGTCGCAGTATCAGTATTGAAGGAGAAGTGCTGGATTTTCGTTTTTTTTTTTGTCTCGCAACTCACTTTAAGAAGTTCAGATAAATGGAAACACCATACACTATGTGTAACAATCCTTAATTGAAAAAATGTGGCAAAATATCTCAAGAGAGAACCTCCTGTTATTAAAATGGAAAGTATAACACAGGGGTTACAATCGCAACTTCTTTGTGTTACTCCTTTAAAGCTGAATCTCACAAAATTGGTCAGCTCC
This sequence comes from Carassius gibelio, assembly GCF_023724105.1. Lineage (NCBI taxonomy): Eukaryota > Metazoa > Chordata > Actinopteri > Cypriniformes > Cyprinidae > Carassius > Carassius gibelio. The sequence goes on along the minus strand of NC_068394.1, from coordinate 22,660,314 downwards.
TGACAATATGGGGAGTAAAATTGTTTATTTCAATGAATGTAATAGATTATATATCATAATAGTTAGGCTATAATATTATAAATCAGGTTGGTTTATATTGCTGACGTAATATGTAAATTATATGCGTAGACTTGCACTTAGACCATAGTCTGGAAAAAAAGGTTGAGAACCACTGATATAAAGGTTTCTAGTGTTTGGATTTGTACTTCAATATAATGAGCTCCAAGTTTAAGAATAGCCCTAGACTAGTTTCTCTCTCTTTCTCTCTCTCTCTCTTTAACAGCATTAGCTCAATGATATATGTCTTCCTTCCGTTAGAATTTTCCTGCCTTGCTAAATGTTGGACTCATGATCAATAAGTTCGCCTCAATCTGATTCAGTAAAGTCAAACCGCAGACAGTGAAGCCTCGGAGACCCGCGCACTGTGAGGCAGGAACAGAGGACTCCGCTTGGCCTTAAAGCCTCCCGCAAACATCCACGATCACAAATGACAATGATTTTCATAAAATAATGATTAATTATTAATTGATGATTTGTTATTATCATTATGGTCTTGTGAAAATAATACTATCAGGGTTTTTCCTGGGTCAGAATTGGTCTTCGGTGGTGGCTGACCGACATGGTCATTCATACACAGCAAAGAGTACCCTAGTACCCACATGATCCGCAAGCCCAATATTGACAATAAAGGTTAAATAAAAAATAAAAAAGGTCTAGCATAAGTTTGTAGATGCAGAAATTGAATAAAGTAATCAAATGTAAAACAGCATTGTATATTGGACTGTATAAATTAAAGATTGTTTTATTAAATTTGTAAAAGCTTTTTAATCAAGATCAGTGAGTGATTTCTTTTGTTGTTGCAGTTCGATTAATACAAAGACTGTCACTTTAAAAGGGGGGTGAAATGCTATTAGTTTGAACGTTTGAAGGAGTATTTTTGTTCCAAAAAAACCTCTTCCGGTTTGTCACAAGTTTCGGAAAGTTTTTTTCGAGTATGGGTCTGTGTGACGTTAGATGGAGCGGAATTTCCTTATATGGGTCCAAAGGGCACTTCTGCCGGAAGAGCGCGCGCTCCCGTAGAGCAGAGCACTAAGAGCACAGACATTCACTGATCAGAGCGAGAGCGTCCCGAAATGTCACAAAAGAAGTGTTTTTGGTTTCCAGGGCAAGACAACCAACCCTGCACAGATTACCAAAAAAAAAAACAGCATTAAGGGACCAGTGGATGGAGTTTATTTTTACAGAGCATCAACTGAGTTGTGCAAGTGGTTTTTGTTTGTTCCCTGCATTTCGAAGATGCCTGTTTTACAAACAAGGCCCAGTTTGACGCCGGATTTGCACATAGTTTATTTCTTAAGGATAATGCAGTCCCAAAGAAAAAGGGTCACAATCGTGTGTTGGAACCGCGTGCGGTACAACTAATATGCTTCAAATATCTCTGTGTTGTTAACTTAGCTATCTGCGCGTAAGCACATCAAGTAAACAACATGCGATGTTGTCATCAAACTGCACTTTCCACAAAAAAAAGACTACATAAAGTGGAACTTAGTCATTTTCCAAAACCGCTAAGCAAATATATACAGTTTCAGTACATACCACATAGAGACGTCGTTGCTGATGCTGCTCTTGTTAAATTTCAGCCTCTGGATCTGATTCTGGATCATTTACATTTACATTTAATCATTTAACAGACGCTTTTATCCAAAGCGACTTACAAATGAGAACAATGGAAGCAGTCAGGTCAACAAGAGAACAACAACAGAATACAAGTGCCATGACAAGTTTTTTTAATTAAATGAAAAAGACAAGAAAAGGAAAAGTACTGGTGTTAGTAGGTTAAGTGCAGGCGAAAAAGATGAGTCTTTAGATGTTTCTTGAAAATGAGTAAAGACTCAGCTGTACGAATTGAGATTGGGAGGTCATTCCACCAGCTGGGCACAGTCCAGGAAAAGGTCCGTGAGAGTGATTTTGAATTTCTTTGGGATGGCACCACAAGGCGTTGTTCACTTGCAGAGCGCAAACTTCTGGAGGGCACATAGGATTTAACCAGTGAGTTTAGGTAAGTTGGTGCCGTGCCAGTGGTCGTCTTGTAGGCAAGCATCAGTACCTTGAATTTGATGCGAGCAGCTACTGGTAGCCAGTGTAACCTGATGAGGAGAGGAGTAACATGAGCTTTTTTTGGCTCATTGAAGACAACCCTCGCTGCTGCATTCTGGATCATTTGCAGAGGCTTGGCATACAATAGTCCAGTCTGGAGAGAACAAGAGCTTGGACAAGAAGTTGGGTTGCTTGCTCTGACAGGAAGGGTCTAATCTTCCTAATGTTGTATAAGGCAAACCTGCAGGACCGGGTCGTTGTAACAATGTGGTCAGTGAAGCTTAATTGATGATCCATCACAACTCCTAGGTTTCTGGCTGTCCTCGAAGGAGTTATGGTTGACGAGCCCAGCTGTATAGAGAAGTTGTGATTAATCAATGGGTTAGCTGGAATCACCAGTAGTTCAGTCTTTGTAAGGTTAAGCTGAAGGTGATTGTCATTCATCCAGCTAGAAATGTCACTCAGACAGGCTGAAATGCGAGCAGCTACCGTCGGGTCATCAGGCTGGAATGAGAAGTAGAGTTGGGTGTCATCAGCATAGCAGTGATAAGAAAAGCCATGCTTCTGAATGACAGATCCTAAAGATGTCATGTAGATGGAGAAGAGAAGTGGTCCAAGTACTGAGCCTTGAGGAACCCCAGTAGCAAGGTGGTGTGACTTTGAAACATCACCCCTCCATAATCATAAATCATAAATATACGTTGAATCTGACTGTTAGCCATGGTTTGTTTTGGATGTTTTTGTTCCTCACGGTAATGTCACAGCTTCCAAACGCTCTCAACGCAAAAGCCTACTCGCGCTCGTGATTCTTTAGCTCCGCCCACATGCCACGCCTCCAGCCGGTCGTGTTTTTCCGGGAAAAATCGGTACAGACTATCTTTCTCTTATGAATATAATAAAACTAAAGACTTTTTGGAGTTATGAAGGATGCAGTACTACTCTATAGGTACTCAAGATTAACAGGATATTGAGTGAAAACGAGCATTTCACCCTCCCTTTAAGGATAATGCAGTCCCAACGAAAAAGGGTCACGATCGTGTGTTGGAACCGCAGGCGGTGAGTAAAACTGCTTCAAATATCTCTGTTGTTAACTTGGCTATCGGCGCGTAAGCACATAAAGTAAACAACATGCGATGTTGGCATCAAACTGCACTTTCCACATGTACACCTTAAAAAAAAAAAAAAGACGACATAAAGTGGAACTTAGTCATTTTCGCTAAGCAAATATATACAGTTTCAATACCTACCACATAGAGACGTCGTTGCTGATGCTGCTCTTTTTAAGTTTCAGCCTCTGGATCTGATTCTGGACCATAAATATACGGCTGAATCTGACTGTTAGCCATGGTTTGTTTGGGATGATGGTTTTTTCCTCACGGTAATGTCACAGCTTCCAAACCCTCTCAATGCAAAATCCTACTGGCGCTCGTGATTCTTTTGCTCCGCCCACACGTCACGCCTCCAGGCGCTCATGTTTTTCCGGGGAAAATCGGTACAGACTATCTTTCTCTTATAAATATAATAAAACTAAAGACTTTTTGGAGTTATGAAGGATGCAGTACTACTCTATAGGTACTCAAGTTTAACAGGATATTGAGTGAAAACGAGCATTTCACCCCCCCTTTAAGAGAATGCACTGATACAACAGGTATATGTTCATTCGGGTTTGTCTGCTGTGGGATATTAAACCAAGATGGGCATTTTGACTTTTTTTTGTGTGAATTTGTCCATTTAAATGCAATAGATACTTCACAGAGATCTTAATATTTGCACGCGTTCTGAGGTGCGGGTTTGAGCTGCGCATTCACAATTCTTCTCACTGCGTGCGCGAGCTCGCATCCTTTAGCTCTTAAAATGTTTAAACAGACAAAGCTTAAATGAGTTTAGTTTAAGCGCATATTAATGTGTGCTGTTCAGATCTCATCTGTGCCTATGTGTCAATCAGCACCCGGGTGATTATAGAATAAACGACTGCTCATATTCCAGCATTAATTTACATTGATCAAGAGTGAATGGTTTGTCCAGGGTTTTTTTTTTTTTTCTTCTATTTTTTTTTTCTTTTTTTTTCTCATCCTTTCTTGCCCTTTTTGCAACAACAAAAAAAAAGCTGTGATTTCTTCCATGACTGGCTTTCATAGTTTAGAAAGATAAAATAATTTTTTGATAGACCTGATAATTATTTTAGTATAATCATATCAATTGAAAACGTAGCGTTGAAAGGTGTAATAGTGTTATTTTTTACCATATAAAATTAGCAGCTAGCTAGCAACAGCTTGCTTTGTGCTTTGATCTAGTTTCATCTCACTCCAGTCTAACTTTAAAATGTTTTATTGGTAATTAACTGCACATTGTCATAGGCCTTTACATACTGTGGATTATTAAGGCTAAATTTTCGCGAGGTCGCAAATCTGACTTTAGCAGACGTGTTGTGTGGTACTAATCCTGGCTGTTAGGACATTGCAAAAGATTTGTCAACACACAAACATTCTGTTCAGCTGGAGGGGGTTGGGTTTTGGATAGTTATTCATGGCTTGTGGGGGTCGAGATAAAGGTGTGAATTGCTCTTTCATATGGACAGTGTCTTATAAGGCTTTCACTTGCTGAACCGGTTTATATAGGACTGTTGTTTTGGTTATATTCACAGTGCTGGCTCTCTCCAACAAGAGAAATGCAACATTCACACATTACACTATTCCTTTTTGTTTAAAAACATTTCAAGCTTTCTGTAGATATATTTTTAATACCTATGTGAGACACCACAATATTATTTTAATTAAAAAATTATACATTCATTATCATGAAAAATTAGTGATGAGACGGCGCTTCCCTGTCATTAATGCACATTAATAATTTTTGCACAAACACTTGAATATGAGCTTCGTGGTTTTCACCGGCTCCAAGAGTACTTCATCACGAGTACAATTCATGCCAACAGCCATATAACTGCATATTCAGCAAGAATTCATGTTAAACATATTTAGCTTGATCAGAAGGTTACAATGACTGCAAGAGTCGAGTGGGATGTTAAGAGTTTGCCTGTTTCTTTTACTGATTATTTTCGGTTAAAGCATGATTTAAACAGATTCACACTCAATCGCTTTCACAATGTGTTGAAACAAATGTAGTCTTACAGTGCTACATTATCAGCATGCTATTTGATTTTGAAATCTTGAAGTTAATCGATCTGTTTATATAAAATAACTGACAAAAATATACTGTTATTTTCATCACAAACAATTTTCACAGTAGAAAGCAGCAATTAAAGATGTAATGCTTACAATGTTATTAGTCTGGCATGTGATAGGCTATAGGGAAAAAAAGTTTACACAAAATAGCTCAAGCTACTTTGAAACTCTCCTGTTATTTTTTTTTTTATTATTTTATATGCTGTTATGAACATAACATTTCAAATATACTGAAATAACTTTATTCACGAAGTGAAGGCGGAGCGTGTTTCTGGTATCAGTGCGCGTGGAGGGGAAGTTGTTGCTTCTCACAGACTCTGCTGGGAGTGAGAGAGATGTTTCACCTGACGAAACGAAGACGACCGCGCGAACTCAAGCACAGCACATCTGCCAAAAATCAACCTGCTGCAATGCTAGTTCATCGACTCGCCAAGCTTTACTTTTGTAGGTCGCATGGCAGTAAATAATTCGATAATATGACCCATGCAGTCAATACAGATATTTAATAAAAACATTAAAACAAGCAGGGCTGTAAAATAAAACAATAAAAAACGCATGCCAGTTCTACACCGGACACGAGTGGAACGATCCAACAAAAGACAACAGAACACAGTGATGGATACACTGGACACGATCCCCATCAGTGAACTGATGCTCGTTCTGTTTATGATTAAATGTTCTGACACTGCGTTCAGATGATTTGACACTATAGTGTGATGTCATCAAGTTTAGACACACTTTTCGCTGTGGTGCACAGATGACAACTTTCGCGTCCGGTGTAGACACAGTGACTGCTCTATTTACAAATAAGTTCTATAAGAAAAAAAAAATCTAAACCAGCGCCATTACGAGATGAAATATAAACTAGAAAAAATATTAACAGGTCCTCCATCCATGACACTGACTCACTGCTGAGCTGCCAGTTTTAATCTGAACAGCTCTTAAAGCTGAGTTAAAATAGATGAGTTAAATGCATGATGGGCTACTATTAAAACAAAACAAAAAATAGCATCTTTCCAGCATTAAGGTAATAACAGTACTGTTTTTTTTTTATCATCTTGTTGCAGTTATAAATTTGACTGCTAAATGAATGATAAAGAACTATATTGAAACTTTTGTAAAATTTCTTCGTCATTTGAATATTGATTTAAAAATCGGTTTAAATCAAAAAAAAAAAAAACTTTTTTTTTTTTTTTTTTTAGGCCATATGATATTACCCTACTTTAAAAGCAAGGAAAGAAGGTTCCCTTTAAAATTACTTTAGTTGTCAATTACTAAAGCTTTTTTTTTTACATCGTGTGAATGTTGTTGATTATAATGAGAGAACTTGAGTTTAATCGTGAGGACGTTTTATTAATTCTTTAGAGTTTCAAAGATTTAATTGTGCAGGTTTAATTTTATTAGTTTCTTGTTTTAGGCAAATTAGGCCTAAATAATGGGACCGAAATTATACAACTTATACAACTTGCACAACTCCGTTGATGCTCTGTAAAAATAAACTCCATCCACTGGTCCTTTAATGTTTTTTTTTTTTCTTTTTGGTAATCTGTGCAGGGTTGTCTTGCCCTGGCAACCAAAAACACACTTCTTTTGTGACATTTCGCGACGCTCTGATCAGTGAATGTCTGTGCTCCCAGTGCTCTGCTATACGGGAGCGCGCACTATTCCGGCAGAAGTGCCCTTAGGACCCATATTAGGAAATTACGTTCCATCTAACGTCACACAAAGCCATACTCGAAGAAAAAAACTTTCCGAAACTTGTGACAAACCAGAAGGAGTATTTTTAAAATACTCCTTAAAACGTACAACTTAATGTTTGAAACTTTGTCCATGTTTAGCATGGGAATCCAACAGTGTAAAAAAACTCAGTATGCATGAAATAGCATTTCACCCCCCCCCCCCCCCCCCCAAAGACAAATAGATTTTAACAGCTCCTTTCGCCACCTATCGGCATTACAATGTAGTTAACTAATCTTCATTTAAAGTGTCAAATTACTTTCAAAAGGTGATTTACTCTATTTTAATCAGTTCCATACACATCATACTCCATTTATATCTGAACTACAAACTTTTAACCCAGTACTTCTGTGACTTTAATGTTTGTAACAGAAATAATGATACTATATGGCTGAAAAGACTGTTAAGATGTTTCATTTCATGACAGATGACAGCTGCTCTCTTTAGGTCAATGGCAGTGCAAACGCAAATTTAAATGGTCAAATCACACTGGTGTGTTCGTGTTCTGCAGGGATGAACCAAGTGATCACAACATTGATCGCACAAGTCAAAGGTTGAGGAATGAAATGGACAAACCATTGTAATTTAAGAATGGAATCATGTTGGTGTTTGAATCGTGTTTGCGATCTTTAAAGATCTATTAAATTAAAGTGCTTTGTCATGTTGGTGGTGAGACCTCTCTTACAACATGTTTAGCTATCAAATATATTATACTTAGCTTTTTTTGGCTTCTGATCGCAAATGTAGGCAAACTTTGGAGCACATAGATAAGCGTGCAAGGTCTTGGCAGATTGCTAGGTCTAGTCCCCACAGATAAAAAAAAAAGAATGCATAGGAATCAATAGGTGAAATTGAAATTTTTATTTGACAACAAGTATCCGATTCTGGAATCAATTGTCGATTCCCAATCCTAGCAACAAGTCTGTGTTGGCTTTAGCAGCTTCTACAGGTAAAGATAACTAAAAGCACACTTTTTTTTGTGTGTGTCCTTTTGTAGGCATTATTTGAAAGATTTTGTTTTTAAATTCTAAATGTAAAAAAAAATTGAAATCATTATTATACCATTGATTAGTGTTGCCACGGTACCAAAATTTCTGTATTCGGTACCGATACCAGTGAAAATCCATGGTTCTCGTTAACAATTTCGGTACCAAAGCAAAACACAAAAATATGCAAAATTTAAAAAAAAACAAAAACTTTTTAGCACTAAAAATAAAACCAATGCCATTATACTTATTTACAATTGTGTTTAAAGTTTTTTTCTACAAGTTATATAATTATGAAAAACCGTAAACAAGTTTCACCCAAATTTAATTTGTCTTTTAATTTATGAAATTTGAACATTTTATTTTTGGTAAATAAATATATAGTAAATAAAAAAATATATATATAAATATAGTAATAGATCATATTAATTATTATTAAAAGATAATACTACTACTAATTCTACTATCATACTAATGTATATACAATGCACTATGAATTGATGAGCTGCTGGGTTCATGAATATTAATCACGTCTGCGTTCGGTTAAACTGATTTGCTGAAATCAAAACAGGGACTGTCCTACAGGTACAGGTTACCTGGTTACAGGTTCGCTGTGTGTCCATTGAGATGAACTGAAAAGTTCAGATTGCTTGATGGAGAGAGAACTCTGAAGCTCAGATGCTGAAATTAATGCAAGTGTCATGCGCTTCAGTCTATGTAGTCCATTCATTCATTCACACAAAGACTCGCAGAACACAGATTCATATTTCAAACAACTTTTGCGGCTTAACATTTACGGATACTGGTCCATATGGAGATTTGATTTGATTAATTTATGCTAACTTTGACAAATTCCATGACTGTCCATATTAAAATGTAAGTTTCATTTTCATGACTGGATTTTGAGATTCCGTCCTTGTTTTCTGCTTCGCGGAAATCATAGCGCTGAACCGGGTTTGAACGGGACCTCGGTACTACCGGTACTTAAAGAAACCTGGTACCGTCACATTAAAAAATTTTTTAGTTCCGACTTGGTACCGAAGTACCGGGTCTTTTGACAACACTACCATTGATTAACTTAATTCGTAGTATTTTAGCAGAGTAAGAAAAAAATGCAATGAAGTCCTTAAAATAATGTTTAATGGTGCTTTCACACTCCCACTTTTGGTGCGCACCCGGGTTCGATTGTTGTCAGAGTTCGGTTCGTTTGGATGATGTGAATGCTGTCTTCCATACTTGGATGCGCACCAGCGAACCGTACCCGAGTCCGCTTAAAAACTGTAGTCTGTGGTACACTTCATATGAGCTCTGGTACGGTTCGCTGCTTATGTGAACGTAATCGTACAAATCGCGGAAGTGAACTGCTTTTAGTAACAAATTATTTGATGAAAATGTGTTTGTGTGTGTTTCACTCACTTTCCTGATGAGCTTGACTGACGCGCTACAAGCAGAGAGCTGTACATCTCATTTATGTTCGCCTTCAACGTTCTTTAGAGCATTTTCAGTACATTCTAAGACAGACGCAAGTGCCATTATGTATCAAAGCTTTATAAACAAAACGAACACTTCGAGAACGTAATACAAAAAAGTTCAGAGTAATGTTATGTATTTGCCGCCGTCTCCTGCACTGTCGTTACCAAGAAACGGGGTAAACAGCTGCTGGCTTGATGACGTAAGCGAACCACGGTTAGGACTCAAATATTATAATATGAACACAGTCCAGTGGGGGCAGGGGGAAGGGGGAGCTACCAAACTCTGGTTCGGACCAGGCAAGTGAACCAAGTGTGGAAGCACCCTAAAATATGTAGAGTTTTATTTTTGGGGGGTGGGGTGCATGCCTTTGTCACCTTTTTCACCAATGATGAGTTTGCATCCATGCAGTTCACTGTGATAGTCCTGTTAGTTATTTGTGTAATGAACTGTTCTGTTTTGGTGGGTCTGCTGAAAGGGACCGGTTTGGACACTCCAGACCACGGCGATCCACCTCCAGAGAGCGTGAGAGGAGGCGACGGCGAAGTCGGGATGAAGACAAGTTCAAAGGCAGTCTGTCAGAGGGTATGAAAGCAGACCAAGATGACTCCTCTGAAGAAGTGTGAGTAATAGTGTTATTTTCAAGTCAGTCACATGTTAACTGAATGTAATTGTAAAATGTTGGTTTGTAAATGGAGATGAAAGGATGCAGTAAAGTAACAATAACATTATAATATAACATTGTAACATCTTTAAAAACCATTAGAAAATTTACAGTGAGTTAACCTGTTAACTGTCACTCACGTTTTTGAAGATAGACTTGAATATGCATGATACAAACCCAACTTTTTTTAATTCATGACTAAAAACATTTTGTAACATGATTTTGATGTACCATTTACATGGTAATGCAATGTCTGATTTTAAAATGGGTTTTGAAGGATGAATTTTGAGATTTTATGTTTTCAAGTGATATATAACTTCTGATGATTTCTAAAATGTGATAGAGAAAAAGGCAACGAGGAAGTCTTATTTTTAAAAAAAGGTCAAAGCTCCTTTTGTAATGTAGATTTCTGAGGGTGAACTCTTGTCATAAATTAATCTATTACTTTTCCTACATAATTTTTTACAAAAAATATTGGTAAAATATATATTTGGGAGTCTTAGACCTTTCCAACGAAATATAGTTTGTCAAGATTAGATTTGATTGTAATATAGTATAGTCAACGTAAGCATCCCGTATACGGGACGGGGTGACAGTTAGCAGGTTAATTGCAAAATGTGAGATAGTCTTAGGCTACAGTCTATACATACACACACACACACACACACACACACACACACACACACACACACACACACATATATATATATATATATATATATATATATATATATATATATATATATATATATACATACAGTACAGACAAAGTTTGGACACACCTTCTCATTCAAAGAGTTTTCTTTATTTTAATGACTATGAAAATTGTAGATTCACACTACCAGGCATCAAAACTATGAATTAATGTTTATTTTTTATTTTTTTGTATAGCGCTTTTTACAATACAAATCGTTACAAAGCAACTACAATATTTTCTACAATATTTAGTAATAGCTTATAAGTGGTGACTGTCAGTATAAGTGGTGACTGTCAGTCATGTGGAATTATATATGGAATTATATACACATAACAAAAAAGTGTGAAACAACTGAAAATGTCATATTCTAGGTTCTTCAAAGTAGCCACCTTTTGCTTTGATTACTGCTTTGCACACTCTTGGCATTCTCTTGAAGAGCTTCAAGAGGTAGTCACCTGAAATGGTCTTCCAACAGTCTTGAAGGAGTTCCCAGAGAGATGCTTAGCACTTGTTGGCCCTTTTGCCTTTTGTCAACGGTCCAGCTCACCCCTAAACCATCTCGATTGGGTTGAGGTCCGGTGACTGTGGAGGCCAGGTCATCTGGCGCAGCACCCCATCACTCTCCTTCTTGGTCAAATAGCCCTTGATGCCTTCAGTGTGACTCAACAATTTTCATAGTCATAAAAATAAAGAAAACTCTTTGAATGACAAGGTGTGTCCAAAAATTGGATCTGTACTGTGTGTGTATGTATGTGTGTATGTGTGTGTATATATATATATATATATATATATATATATATATGTATGTGTGTGTATATATATGTGTGTGTGTGTGCATGTGTGTGTGCATGTGTGTGTGTGTGTATATATGTGTATGTATGTATGCATGTATGTGTGTGTATAAATATATATTTATATAGTTAAATTCATGGATTAAAGCTAAATTTTTCATTTCGGTTCATTCTTGGTTAGAAAAATTTAAAAAAATCTTCCATATGCAGAGTGAAATGAGAACGGTCCAGCATTTAGAAATAATTCTTATTAACTGTTATTATTCTTGAATTATGCCTTTACTGTGTGACCAAAAATGTAGTATCTTCTGTTTCAGCTATTTGATCGCGTTCAAGCCTCACGCGCACAAATTCATAGGAAAACGGTGCATCCGTTCACCGTGCCATTCGTTGTGATCAGTGGGCCACTGGCATATTTTTTTTCCATCAATACTGAAACACACGTGAACTAAAAAGCCTATTTTACCTAATGAATAATAGTTGAGCTTCAAACGGGCATTTGTCCCAAATGAGAGGGGCCCAACCTTATGTTTTGCTTTTAATTATTATAAAATTTTGTTTGTTTGTTTATAGCTAAGCCTAAATTATGTACTGCAACTATATTTCTCAATTAGAATTATATAATTTTTAATTCTTGTTCTGTTATGATTAAATGTTAAATTTAAAGGATTTGTTGTAAAGTGAAGGGAACTAAAAATATATTGTTGGTACATTATCCTATGATATTATTAGGCCTGCCGGAATTATTTCTGAATGTTATAAAATGCAACTTATACATGACCTTTTTTTTTATCACAAAATTAACTAAAATAAGCAATTAAAAAGTTCCTGGTAAAAATGTTCTGGATAATTTCGGTGGAAACGCGGCACAAGTTTAAGAATAGCCTACACTAGTTTTAATTATTTTTTTTTAACTTTGTATTTAACAGCATTAACTTTAAATTAAATATGTCTTCCTTCAGGTAGACTGAATGTTTTCCTGCCTTGCTAAATATGTGGCTCATGATCTATAATAAGTTGTATTCGCCTCAAACTGATTTTGTAAAATCAAACTGTGGACTGTGAACCTGGGTCAATTAGCACGAGTCACGCTCTCTGTGAAGCAGGAGCAGCTGACGGAGGATTCTGCTTGATCTTAAAGCCTTCCTCAAACACCTACACTCACAAATAGGCTAACAATAATTTATGCAAAAATTATTAATTATCATTTGATAATTTGTTGTTATTATGGTCTGGTGAAAATAATATGGTCTGCAATAAAATAATGAATAAAAATAGTATGGCTGCTGTGAGTGCAGACTTCAACACAGTAGCATGACAACACACCATTTCTCACAGCCAATTCGGTTCAGCTGGAGGGGGTTGAATTTTTTGGGGGGGTAGTCCTATAAAGCTTGTGGGGGTTGAAATAAAGGTGTAAACCTCATGCTCTTTATATGGACAGTGTTTAGGCAAAGTAGGACAGATTCCCCGCCATTTTGGTTTTAGGACAATTTTGAAGAAAGGTTTTGATCCACTTCAAATGTTGACTACTGTATAGCACAATATAGTTTATTAGTTATTATAACTTAATATGAGAGGAAGTTCCCTTAAAAGAAAAAAATATATAATTTTTGTGTTAAAATATCTCTCCATTACGGACAGTTTTGAAAGCAGAATTTATGCAAATGCCTATAAAGTGCTTTAAAAACTTTAACAGATGTCTAGGTTATTTAATAGACCCCCCCCCCCCATGTTTTTCTAGTTACTAGTCATTAATTTGTCATTCAACTAATTGCAGGTTTATATTAAATTTGCATCTATAATCCATATTGACCCTTAAAATATTTCGCGCTCAAGCACATGCATTTGCCACAAAGCACAGGCAGAAGTAGCCTAATAATTGTGAAAGAGACATTTTAATTATTATGTAAACAAATGTTTTCTTGCCGGCTTCAAGATGAAATTCACAGTGCTAACTCTTTCCACAAGGACTTTCAATGCAACCTTCAAAGATTACGTAATGCTTTCGTTTTGAATTGATTTGTTTAAAAGTAGACATTTTAAGCTTTCTGTAGATGTATTTCTCAGGTATGTGTGAGACCCCGATTTTAAGTAATTTCATTATCAGGAAAATATTCAAGTGATCGACAGGGCGCCTCCCTGTCATACATGAGAATTAATAATTTTTGCACAAACACTTGAATAGGAATAATTCACATTTTGCAATTGTATTAAAGTATTTACTTTATATGAAAGCAAGAAGGCTCCCTTTAATTCACTAAAGTGGTCAATTAATGAAGCTCTTTTTTACATTGTGTGCTTTTTGTTGATTATAATGGTAAATGGACTGCATTTATATAGCACTTTCAACAGACCCCATGGCCATACAAAGCACTCTACAAGTTGCTTCACAACTTTTTTTTTTTCTGTTGAACAAGTTATTTTAAAGAATTTGGGTAACAGTTGCTGGTCCCCAGTGACTTCAATATTTTTTCCCCCTATCAAAGTTAATGGGGACCAGCAACTGTTTGGTTAACATTCTTATTTTGTGTTCAGCACAAGAAATAAATAAATACAGGTTTGGGACAACATGAGTTTGTGTAAATAATAATAACGTTAAATTTCTTTAGGTAAACTGTCACTTTAATGACAAGCGGCAGCATGTTTAGTACATGTAGTCTGCTGTCAATTTAAGAGCTGCACACATCTAATATACTGGCACATTTTTCTCACAACTGTTACCTTTCACTTAAGATATAACCAACTGTTTATATGTAAATCTTGTGTGTTTTTGACAGTATTGGTGCAATCAGATGTTAAAGGTAACTTAGTCCAGTAATCAGGAGCTGTTTCGTTTAATGTGCAGGTCAGAACAAGACATGAATAAAATGTTTAACCGGCAAGGGTT